>NC_088886.1:150353097-150368097 GCF_037157495.1 Lathamus discolor
CGCAAACAGTCGACACTATATTTTTCCCATATTTTTTTCTTAGCTATTTCAGGCTCCATGTGGTTAAGTGTAGCCTCTTAGGGTTTTTTTTTTTGGTCATTATTTAAGTACTGAGGTTGATGTAATATATGGAGTTACTCACTTGTCAAATAGCTTTCCACAGGAGCTGTGGGAGCAGCTGCCCTGGCTGGTTTT
This sequence comes from Lathamus discolor, assembly GCF_037157495.1. Classification (NCBI taxonomy): domain Eukaryota; kingdom Metazoa; phylum Chordata; class Aves; order Psittaciformes; family Psittacidae; genus Lathamus; species Lathamus discolor. The sequence goes on from NC_088886.1 coordinate 150,353,293, forward strand.
GGAGCAGGGCACTGCATGTTTAGTCTTACGTGGGACTTCTGCTGCTCCACCTGGGTGATTGTAGGAGCTGCTCTTGCTTGGCCTTTGCTGTCAACTCAGAGCATCTGATACAGGGGTGCAAGTGCTTTCCCCTGCATGCATTTGCTGTCTCACCCTCGCTGATAAATGGCTTTTGTTGAGCTGTCACAGTACATCTTGTCAGGTGCCTGATGCTGGTGTTGGGACCACAAGGCTACCAGGTGGGGACGAAAGTGCCTGGGTGTCGCTCACCCTGCCATGGTATGTGGTACCCCTTGGAAGGCTTGAAATAATAGTACTGAGCTTGACTTGGGGTATTTCCCCCCCTCTGTCTACCCCTACTCCTGTTTTCTTGGCAGCTTCTCACAGTACTTTCTAGGGCTCACTCACCTTGTTTCCTACCCTAAGCAGAATATCGTGTCCTTGGTACTTGGCTTCCCAAACAAGGCAGAGAAGACATCCACATATTCCCTACACCATTTTTCTCTTTAGTGGATATTAGCAGATGTGCTTCCAGCAGACTGGCTAAGCATAAACAGGCTTTTAGACTTGACAGGTTCATGAACCAAGGGCCCCCGCTGGTGCGCGCTTCTGTCCCTTGCTCTGCTCACCAGCCTCGCTGTGCCTCAGCCCTCCGCACCGCACCAAGTATACCGCCGGAGCCGAGAGCCTCAAAATATCCCTTTCCCAAGGGCTTCTCCTGATTGATTTCTGTTTCCTTCACTTTTTATTCCTCCTTGCTGCCCACCACCGATGCCTGTGAGTGCTTGTGCGGCAGCACCGTGGCTGAAGCTCGCTTGCTGCTCCCAGATAAGCACACTAATCCTTTGTCTTGTGCGGCGGGATAAGACACCAACCCTTACAGCAACACCACACCATGGTTTTGGGTTGCTTTTTCAGAGCTTTCAGAGCAATGGGTCTTGGCCCATTGCCCCTGCGAGCCTGCTCCCTTAATGGATTAGCTGGACTTCAAGGAAAAACCCTCCTGTAACAATAGCGAGGAATCAAGTGGCTCTTGGTCTACCCTTAGGAGAGGTGCCAATGGTATTTTCAGCTACAAGAGAATCTGCTCAGAATTTTTGATCCGATTTCTCTCTTCTTGATTTTGAAATCTCTACAAAGCCATTGCAGATGGGAAAGGAAAAACAACCCAAAACCCGACCAAGCTACCTTCGTTTTCTGTTCATTCATTTTTCTTTCTAGCTTTCCCGTTATTTTCCTTCCCCGCCCCCCCCCCCCCCCCCCGCTTCCCTGCCTTGAGCTGCCGAGGCAGCCTCATGGAAGAGAAACTAAATCACTCTCCTCTTGCTTTGGGCTGTTTTTCGTCACTTCTTCTGTGTGTTTCCTGACCCCAGAAAGCAGGCTTAAGTTGCTACATTCCTCCTCCTTCACCATAGCCAGAGACACAGCTCCTCTAGCTTCAGCAGATGTGCCAAAGGTACTTCATTCTCCCCTGAGCTTAACTTCACATCTTGGCATATACAAAGCTTGGACATTTTCCAGGAAAATGTTTTTGTCTTGAAGAAGTGGGGGGTTTTGTCCAAGAAGTAATTGATTTGAGCATGAAACGTCGTTTGGAACATCTCAGGTTTGATGAAACCCTTAGAAATCCAGTTTTCTTAATCTGCGAAGGGAGCTCTTGCTGAGCTCCAGATGTTTTGCCATTGACCAGCAGCTCTGGAAATGGGTAGCCAGGCAGGGAAATTATCATTCCTCTCAGCCTTATCTACACCAGAAGGCATAAGCAGTGACACTGAAAAAATGTCAATTAACCTGTGCTGTTGATAACCTCGGAGGCCTCTCTTTGCCTGGAAATTTCCTTTCTCTTGGAGAAAGATTTCCATGCATGTGTGTGTATGTGTCTGTGGGTGCGCACGTAAGCAAACCCGTGTATATGAAGCTGGAACCCTGCTGCCTTTGGGCAGCATTAGAGGTAACTAAAGCCCAGCTGTGCTACACAGTCAGGAGAATACAGCAGGGCCAGCACACATGAAAGCAGACACGAGATGCTTCATGTCTCAGACCAAGCAGCAGGCGTACTTCTGGTCTTGCAGAAAATACTGAATTGATGTGAAACCCTCTGATGGTGAAAATAGGGGGAATTTCTGCCACCCGTCCTTTGCATCCATCTTGAATCCTTCTCAAGTCAGCTCATAACCTATTCTTGCCAAGCTTCCAGCTGTTTGGCGTTTCTTGTGTAAAATAATTAATGATTGGAGGGAATGGAGATAGTGGTTTCGCGATAGTCGTGTCCATGCTTGGGCATTTGTGCACATGCACTTCTGTACAGGCAGTGCTCAGTGGCAGTGAAAGGAAAAGGAAAAATAGACAAATAATATGAAGAAATATGAGGAAAGATTAAAAAAGCACCGTAGCATGGGTATATAAACCTGTCATGAGCTTTCACACAGAGAGTATGTACAATACATACACCTGCAGTCCATCCATCTGGTTATAAATTGAGGCCACAAGCCAGGTCAAGGGTGTGGGGTGGCTTCTGCGTGGCACACAAGGCAGTGTGAGGACTAAAAGCTTGGAGTGTGGGCCAAAAGTTATCCGGGCAGGACTTTGTGTTACTGAACTCTCTGGGACCTGGGAGCACAGCTGTAAGGAACATTCCTCCCTGCTCCAGCTCTTGGTGTCCTCTGGCTCTGGGCTGGAGGCAGGGGTGGGTGCTGGGATGGATAGACCTTTGATCCAGTCCAGAAGGGCTGTTTCCATGCCATCCCTTGTGCAATCGTGCTTCATTCTGTGTGCTTTGTTTCTGAATAAATGATGAAATGGCAGTAAATAAAAACACGAGAGGAAAAATGAGTGTGCATCAGAACAGTGATTCATGTATGGATCCTTTTAGACCTTAGAAACACACATGGTGTGACAATCTGCCCTAGAAATGCCCATTCTTTGGGCTTGGTGCCCCAGTAAGATCCTGTGCATTGCTTCCTTCGCCGTCAGGGTAAGCTGGGAAGAAGCTACTGGTTCGTCCATGATTATATTTGAGCTTTTAGTACATACCAGAAGAGCTGTTGAGGGGCTGATCAGAAAAGTCTTCTTCATCTGGGTGGGCTCAAGCATGCAACCCTCTTGTTTTGCTTTGGGATCGATGTGTCTGAGCTGTACATCAGCCCTGGGATGGTGGCTCTGCGCTGACAGCCTGAGCTTGCTGGGTTTGACTTATTTTGTGTGACTGTCTGACAGCTATGGCACAGGGAAACAGGAATTGGTTCAGTGTGTTGGTGCTTTTGATGCTCTGTGAGACGCTTTAGGTTCAATAAACGACTGTTTCCCTGGAAAACAGCTTAATCAAAAAACTCCCAGCATCCCCTAATTGTAAGACATCAACGACAAGGTTCAGGGAGAGTTCTTATTTAAATCATGTGAATATAACTATACAGTAGCGAGTTGAAATTGATGCCAGTTGTTACTCCACTGCATATTGTGCCTGGACCCCAAGTCCATAACTTGTGTCTGAATGTTTAAGGTTATTGCAAAGTGCAGAAGCTTGGACACAGCCCCCATCTGCAGGGTGCAACTGGACACAGTGCATCAAGACCACGGTGCTGAATTGGAAAGATGAGACTCAGGCCGTAGGACTGTGTTGGAAGGTAGTGCACATATATATCACAATTACACTTCTCCGAGACTGGAAATGCTGGGTAATTGTCTTTCCCTGCCAGTGTGCTCAGGGCGCTTTACAACAATAAATTTCACCAGGAGAGTAAAAAGCCAGAAAGCACAATAACCTGAACCCTGCTGCTCCAAAAATGCAAAGGAATGATGTGAACACATCAAAACAGGGGTCAGGGTGTGCAGGGTGGTGGAGCTCAGGGTGCTGTTCTGAGGCTGGAGCTCTTGGCAGTGGGTACTGATGGGGCAAGGAGGCGATGGCAACCCACACTGCTCCAGATCTCCTGCTTGTGATGCTTCAGCAAAGCAAGAGAGCTTGGGGCTGAGCATCGATTGAGAGGAAGGAGGAGGTTCTCTTTGCAGCCAAGGCAGAATCTTGTGCCAATCAAAAGGGTGATAGGCAGGCTGTGGTTGACCTCCAGGGAGTATAAGAGGACAAATATCCTTGAAAGGGAATTCAGAAAATAATCTCCAGGGAAGACACACGAGCACTGCTGGGAGTGCTGTACCATGGTGCCAGGACCCCTGAGCATCCACACGGACCTCCCGTGCAAAAACAGCTTTAATTTTGCATCCTGTGTTTGCAAAGCATCTTGCTTGCTAAGAAGCAACATGGGATGAGATCTGAGAGGTTTGGTGCTTGGCTTGGTGCAGACTCTCCTCTGGCATTGGGGCAAACCCACCTCCAGCCCTGCGTGAGAGACGACAGCCGTTCTCCTCTCCTCTGGCCTCTCCCCTCTATTGGTGGTGAGTGGTGAATGCAAATCCTTCCTGCAGGTGCCTGTAGCTGCATTTATGAGTCCTACAGCAGGACCTCAATCTCACTAATAATAATAGCAAGATACAAAAAACCCAGTAAGAATATATTCAAAACTGGACAAGAGAGGGTAGTTGAATAGTTTGCAATGGCCATTAGATAGCTGTTCCTAGCTGTGTTTGCTCTATATGGTTTGGAGGCATCCATAATTAGAACATACTTTTTGTAACCCTATCTTACAGCTGATTTGATTTTTGGGAAGGAAAAATGTCACTAAATCATTATTATTCATGTGACAAATCCTGAAGGGTAAATTTTTTTTAAACACCACCTCTATCAGTCTCTCCCATGTCACCTAACTTTTATGCAATAACACTGTTCCCTTAGAGATACCGTATAAAATATCTCTCACTTCCCAATATTATTCATAGAATTCCCATTATAGAACATTGAAAACCCAGATTAGAAGAGTACAAGAATATTTTATGACCAGTTTGAAAATGCTGTTACTGCTGCCATAAATTAAGAAGTTAAATTACTCCCACATTGAGTATTGATATACTGTGCATGAAAAAAAATTCCTTTGAAATATACCGTACAATACATATAGAGAAATTCCAGCCCCTTTGATGACTGCAGTGTGACTGCCAGCAGGGTGGTTTGTGTGTATATGGGGGTGGGGGATTGGGTTGCCAAGTCTGGTCTTTAAAGCAGGGAGCTGAGCAAGGGCGAAATCAGAACAGTAAAATATTATATGGTTAATTGCTAATATTGAGATGTTGCATTTAATGGCCAAATCTCCACTCTTCATTCTTCTCACACTCAGTTGTTGTGAACTCTACCTCTACAGACAGAATATATCACGGACCAGCGGACACAATTTCCCATAATACGACTGCTTTTGCATATATCTCTGCAGACATCTATTTGTGGCCTCTACCTGGCCATGGGAAGACTGGATCCAGTCTGGCTGGTGGGATTCAGTTACCTCGCACTTTTAGACACAGAGCTGCTCCACTAATTAATGAAATCAACTTTTAAGCCGTATTTACAGTTGTTTGCATCCTTGGAGTGATCTAAAGCCACCAGAATGTGCCAATTTTGACGCAGTTATCTAGGAACTCATGTGCACAAATTGTTTTTTTCCTGCTTACAAAGCTTCACACATGAAGCATTATGATGGGAATCATGCTTATGCAAGGTGGTTGTTATAACTTCAGGTAAGATCTGCTCTTCTTTATTTTCATATATTGCCTGCTATGCACAAAAACCCCCCAGCACTTTATCAAGCAAAATAATTGGAGGCAGTTGCCTGTTAGACTAAATTGGCAACCAAATGGTTTATTTTGCAAAGTGTAACAAAAGAGCCCTCTTGCACATTTTGCAAGGGAACCACAGCAGAGCTGCTGCGATGCAGACAGGGTAAGCAGCTCCTTTGGCTTTGCCAAGAACCCAGCACATCCAGTAGTTAAGTTTGCAATAATAATTACAGTGTGTTCTGCTGATTGCAATATTCTGGCCCAAAAGTGACTATTTAACTAGGTTGGCTGTGGAGTCAAGTACCTACATGTAATGTGATCTGTTTATTAACGATTGTGTCCTTTCTGAATTGCCTTGTTATTCCACAAACGGGGGGAGCAGGCCTTCGGCAAGAATCGTTTGTATAAAACAGAGTTATTTAAGAACAACACAAACAGTGATGCAGCCGCAGTGTATGTTTTTAAAGGTTATCCTTGGAGGATTTTCTGTCCCAAGGAAAGCAAGGCAATGAACACTGGCTGCCCTGAAAAAATCACTCAGAGATAAGCAGGAGACTTCTGTAAACCCCAAAGTCTCCATGTGCTTGTTGGACCCTTTTGCCATGGAGTTGGTAGTTCTCAGATTAAGCCCTATCCAGGAACCTCATCCCACCCCAGCAAAAGATAATAACGGAGAAGCGGAGCTGATCCACTGCCCAACACGACAAGGCGGATGCCGCGCTGCCCAAAGTGACTTATCTTCATGTATAATCATGTAGCAAATCATGTATTCATTTGTATTATTAAATAAAGACTAACAGAGTTGTACACCCAGCAGAGCAGAAGGGATGCACAAAGGATCATGGGTTCCCAGCATTCCCTTCTCCCTCTTGGAAAGCCGCTGACTCACTCCCCGAGCAATCAGCGTTGTGTGCCATTACAAATGGGGTGGTTAATAGGCCTGCATCCATTATCATTAGTGCATCTCAGCACGCAGGTACATGATGGGTCCTGCCAGCGCATTTGCTCCAGCTCACTGAGCCAGGGGCCATGCTCCATTGCAAATGAGGATGAGGAACACCTGCTCCAGGGTTTTTCGGCAGACCGGAGTCATCCTTCACATCTCATGCAACACTTGTTCTGTCAGAATGCAATGCTGGCACCGGCCGGAGCGGTGGTGTGCCAGGCGTCCGACTGAAGATTATAGACTTCCCTGTGGTCTTGCGCTGAAGTTCAGCTTTGAATTTCTCTGGGTTTTCTTTTTTTTCCTCAAAGAAACCCTTTAAAAATTTATCAATTTCGTATTAGGCATTCAGTCATTATGGAAAGGGTTTAAAAATGAGGATGAAAAAAATCCCCTTTGCTTCTGAAATTAACTTTTTTTTGGCAATTAGAATGGGAGCATGAAATATTTATTGAGGCTGATAATTTTATTCGCAGTGCTGGGTGCTGGCTGGGTTGATATGTTTTCTGAGAGAGATTTAAGTTTAGGAAAATAAGTCTTGTGATTAATTTAGTTTTTCTTTTCCTTTCCTTCTGCAACTGTTCACGGGGTATGTGGGATTTTTGTCTTCATTGTCTGCACTGGGTGATCCGAGAAGTGATATTGGGCTCTAACCAAGAGGGGGAAAACATGACAAAATGCTGCCTTTTCAAGGCACGTGTCTTTCCATCCAGGAGTCTCTGCTCTGGTTGCCCTCCAGAGCCAGGACAAAGGTTTTCCTTCCTGCTCTAAAAGGCACAACGCTTGCTACCAGCCCCAAGCCAGCTTGTTGTAGGTGCTGGAAACCAAAATTAAGGGAGGAAAAACTGGTTGCAGTTTGAAGAAGCAGCTCTTGAGGTTTGCAAATTACAGTGAGGGACACAGCGAAGGTGGCAGCGTTGCAGCCTGTCCTTCTCGCCTCCCTGTCTTGTGTGATGGGGATCTTACAGACACTGCTGGTGGCCAAAGCTTCTCAGTCCCCAAAACCCAGGCTAGAGGCAGAGGCTGGCACCCTGTTGCCCATCCTGCCAGTGGGACCATCCAGAGGGGCATGTTCCCCAGCCCTGCTGGATCTCTCCCTCCAGGTCACTCCCTCTGGAAAGCACCTCGTGTCCTCCAGCACCATTTCCCTGATGGACAATGCATCACCTTCTTCTTGAAACAAGGATTTGGGTTGATCTGGAGCAGGCGGCCAGCTGGTTGTGTGCCTTAGGATCCAAAATCTTATTTCTGCTTTATGATAAGGCACTACCAAAGAATGACTCCCAGGATCCATCCTTTCAGCCATTGGAACGTTGATGTTCAAATGAAATCTTGGACTCTTGTTCCTCAAAGTGCTTCTTGGTCTGTCTCAGGTTTGGGTTCCTTGGTCACTCCCATGAGTGGGAATCTGTCATTGTGCCTTATTTTGTGTTCTGTTTTCTCTGTACTTGTCTCTCCTTGTCAGACTGGGATGAACTATGGGGATGATTGCATTAGCTCTGTCTTTCAATCAGCTCTTCCCTGGTGGCACTTCAGCTTACATGTGCCCCAGTTGTGTAGGAGATGAGTCATTTCCAGAGTGACCCCTTAGATTCATGTTTTAGTCAGTTTAAGAAAGTTAGCCTTGGGAGCATAACGATAAATGTTGCTGTGTTGGTCCTGCATCCGTGCTGCCTTCCAGCTTCAAGACGTGTGGGGAAAAAAGTACTGTTCAAGGCCAGGTTGGATGGGGCTTGGAGCAACCTGCTCTAGTGGAAGGTGTCCCTGCCCATGGCAGAGGGTTGGAACTGGGTGCGATTTAAGGTCCTGGATGAGGAAATGAGGCAACAAAACTCCTCGTTTCCCTTAGGGACTCTTGAGTTTTGTGCCATGCCAATCAGTCCGAATGGAGATCTGCTCATGGTGATGCCAGACTTCAGTCATTACCATGTTCCTGATCAATCTGTTGCATGAAATTTGTCACTTCCATGGCAATAATTCAAGTCTTCCCTTGATGTAGATCATCTTATTTCCAGGTTCCAAGTTTAAGATAGCACATAGGAATGTCCCTAACATAGATTTAAAGGGAATGCCAAATAAAGGATGCCTGGACAAAAGAACTGACGAATAAATCTGAGACTTGGCTGAGGACTTAAACTTCAGTCCCTGAGTGTGATGGCTTTTAGGAACTGGTGAAATAAAAATGCTGTAAGAACACTGTTGTGAATGCCATGGGTTAGAGACTTGTGTTAAACTTCTGATACACCTGTGGGGTTTTATGTTCTCCTTATCATTACACAAAATTATTCTTGCTTTCTTCTTTTATCCTCTCAGCATGGAAGAGTTACTCCAGAAGGTATTTAGGGCTGTGCCACAGTGAGTGCCCTTGGATTGCTAATGGAGATGTCCCTGCCTTCCCCAGGGGATCATGAGCTGGTCGCTGATGATTATTGAAGTTGCATTTGATACGCAAATGTGAGTACTTACCCTTTTCCCAGTTTAAGGCATGGCTCTAGATTGGTGACTTTTAAGTGTTAGGTATTGGTGGGGCTTTTGGTCATGCAGTATAAAAGCCTTTATCCTAATTTCCATCCATCCACTGAGAGGAGCTCAAAGTTGCTGAAACACTGGAAAAAGAAATGCCAAATCTCCTCTTATTCAGGGCTGAGGAGCCTGAGGAAAAGCTGTTCAGAGGGGTGACAGTAACACAGAAAGCAGCTGTGTATGGTTGATGCAGGCTAGATAAAAGGATATTTTAATTAGAAGTATAAGTAGGAAAATTAGGTTTTGGTTTGGGAGTCACTCTAGAGCAACGCCTGGGAGACTCCAGTGGAAGCAATCTCTCAGGATCAAGTGGGATCTGTATACTCCAGTGCATCTGCAAGGCTGGCTTTGGGACAAGGCGCAGGCAGGCAATGAAAGAGATCCACGATAATAGTCTTGGGATGCCTAAAAATTCTTGGCTTTCTTCTGTCACAACAGGAATAAACAATATCTTCCTATTTTCCACTCCACAGGGAGAGCTGGATACCTCCTGGGACATGTCTGTCACGTACTGAAGGGGAGAGCTCCAGAAGGAGACGTGGAATATTGTTGTTACTGGCTTGGAGCGCATGAAGGCAGCCACGCAGCCGTGGTGCTCGGTGAGTTTCTTACACAGCACCCCACAGCTCCAGGTGCAGGTACCACACTGGCCCCCACCACCTTAAAAGGCATCACATTACTTTTCTATGTGCCCAGATGATGCCTTTTAAATGGCTTTAGATGTAAGGCATTGAGACAAATAAAGAAGAGATAGACTTAAAAAGCATGTTGCCAGAGGTTCGGTATTTCCAAATGTGTGTCTTGATGGATTTTACATAAAAGAAGAGGAAAGAGAGATTAAGATATGGAGTATTACTGGCTGGCTTAGCGTAAATACTGTGGGAAATACTGCTTTTGAATTTACTGCAGCTCTGAATCATTTTCTTCTGTCTAGATGAAATGCAACCCATTAATTCAACTATCAGCTTTTGGCTGATGCTAAATAGCGTAAAGTTAATTTTACAACATGAAAAATGAAAAGTTTATAGATTTTTAAGCTATATCAGATTTGTTCAAGTATGCTCTTTAACACAGCCTTGAAGCTCAGAGCATGTTTACATGCTTTGCTGATTATGACTAGACTTCAGTATGTGTTTGCAAAGTCACTGCTCCATCAGTATGTTTTGAACAAACAAACAGACCCTCTACACCTCTTCCATATAGTTTAAATATAGAGTCTCTGCTGTATAAATCTAACAAAAGGAATGGCTGCATCTAATTTGGATGCTCAGAGTTCACGCAGTTTCTAACCTTGTTTCTTACATCGTGCCATGGTTTTGACCTCCAATGACCTGTTATTTTATCCCTGAAGCCATTTGTGCCAGGGAGCAGCAAGTCTGTGATGCGACAAGCATACACCCAACCCAACTCTGAAACCAAGCCCCTGGAGGTGAAAGGCTGGTGCATTAACCCAATTTGCTACCCAGCCTTGTACTGATACATATTTAAAGTACTTCTTTTAAAATTGAAGAGGAAAAAAATCCTATATTTGGACAAAATAAAAACAAGCCATCATACAATGAACTAGATGGTACTGACAGAGCTTAAAATACAATGAGGAGTTGGCATATGTGTATTGTAGCGTATTACTGATCATTGCCAAGTACATGAAAATTGTCTTGCTGCTTTTCCTGCCGTCTTAAGTGTGACATTTGGGGATCTACATAGGGGGATTTGGGAATAGGGGGACATTTGGGGATTTTCCATATACCATGTGAAGAGCAACCTTCATGAAATTCTGGTTTATTTTAGGGTAGGGCTGTTTGATCACGCAGGGTTAGTCACAAACAGGAGCATCCGGCTGTATTAAGTTGCTGGGAGTCAGGTCCAGCCAGGGCACTAATGTCCCACTTGCAATGAGAGAGAGCAATATATTCTCATCCCCAAAAGCTGAAATAAGTTTTCAGCTGAAGGAACACGTTGTATGTGATACTTGGCTGTTCAAACACTGGTTCCTCAGCTACTTTCCTGCACTTTCTCTCCTCCTTCTCCCATAATTAGATGGTTAAAAGACAACCTGTGATACTTAATACTAGATTTCAATGTTCTGCTCAGATTCTCCTTCACCTTCGGCTGGACACTGTGATGCTGAAACGCTGGGGTAAACAATGGCTGTTTTGCCAAGGAAGTTGCACCATCTGCCCTTGGCTCTTCCAGCCTGCCTCATGCTGCCTTGTTTGTCCGAGGGATAGCACGGAGACCTTTCCCCCATGATAATGCAGGGCCCTGGGTTTGTGAAGCCCAGGAACTGTGACTACTGTGAGACATGTAAGCTTTTATTTATAGTCGTGGCCTCATCAGGATTTGAATTGAAGTCTCCAGAGGTGCCCTCCAGCTTCCTTACATTTCACTTTTTCATAATGAAGATAATTTTGAGTTTTACAAGCACAGAAATGTCTAAAACTAATAAACATTTCATACATGTGTCAAAAGATGCTCTAAAAGGCAGCCAAGCCGCGGTTTTCTTTTAACAACTGGGGGGTAGGGAGCAAAAAAACCCTCACAATACACTCCTTGCTTGCCAAGTTCCTGCAGCCTGAGCAGACTCTTACAGATGAGTTATAAACCCCAGACTAATGGAGCTTTAATGGAAGTGCTGACACCACCTATAGCTGGGCAGTGCAGACGCACTGCTACAACAGCCCTGCAAAATGACCCCTGCATCCCACCGCCAACCCCATCCCTCCTTCCAGAGAGTGGGAATAGCGCAGTGCTTCCTACAGCAGCACTTGGGGAATTCAGACATGGAGGGGTATGTGAGTGCGCTCGCCCTTCTTCCCTCTATGTGCTTGCAAGGAAGGGATTTGGCAGGAGGCCTTGGCAGGCTGGTGGCTCTCAAAGGAACAAAAAGAGCAGCTATCAGTGCAAAACGGAGTGTCCTCGGAGGTGGCCGTGGTGGCTGGTGGCCACACAGCCTCGTTGGACTCCACTTCAAACAAGCAACACGCTGGGTTTATCGTGGGGCTTAGGAGAAAAGGCTCTTAGAGCCCTCATCCAAGTGTTATATTTATCTCCGGTTGAAAATCCTCTGCCACTTATTGATTCTTTGATGTTTTTGGAAGATGAAGATGTTTGCGCTGAATAGAAGGAGCGGTTGGGTTTCTGAGTGTTATTTCATCTTAAAAAGATGAATTTGTGGCAGTGTATCTGTGTACAGGCATGCAGCTCCTCTCATAGTTATAGGCATGTATGTGTATAAGTACCTAAAGTAAAGCCTTGCTGAGTACACAGCAGCTGGCTTATTTTTATCACCACCTTTGCCATAAAACGTCCAATTTTAATAATCAAATTAGAGGCAAGGAAAAACCTGTGCAGGTGAGAGGAAATCTGTGAGCATGATCAAAACCATGTTTCTGATTCAGGACGAAATCGCAGGCTACAGGGAGGTACATCTGTAAATTATACAGGAAGCCTTCTTCAACAACTGATTCACCCTGACAGTTTTACTGGAGTATATGAAAATTAGTATTAAAGATGTGATATGTAGGCTTCTTTCCAGGAATTCCAATCTGGTTTCAATAAAATGAAAACACTGATTGGAAGTGAAGTTGCCTTCCGGTTTTGCCTTTGGCTATTATGTGTTCATTCGTGAAGTGACTGAATTCCACAACTACTTTTAATATTCACCTTTTGAGTTCATCTCCAGTACTGGACACATTGGAATGATTAAAATAGCACTGCCTCCTGAAGCCGGATTCTCTTTAATTTGAAACAGCCTAGGTGCTGAAGAGAAAAAAAATAATACAAAAAAATGAATGCTCTGTTAAGTCCATCCTTTCTTAGCTCCAAGTTGTTTCAATGCCTGTTTAGAGTAGAATACTAATAAAGAAGTGGTTTCTAGATGAGACATCCTGTGCTTCCTGAATAGCTGTGCAGGGAAGAATGAAAGCAGAGTTTTGTGCCCCTCCAGCTTGCTGCTCCTGATGTTCTCTGCTGGCTGAAATGGTTGTGTGCTCTGATGCTATGTGCTTCTTTAGGCTGCGTTGCCACATGCGTTAACGCTACTGCATGCTCTGCCCAGCTCCTGCAGGGCACTGCTCTTGCAACAAGGGTGCCTGTAAAAGGATGTGGAGCAGAAAAGGGGGATGAGCAGATGTAAATCACAGAATCCCAGACTGGTTTGTATTGGAAAGGACCTTAAAGCTCATCCATGGGCAGGGACACCTTCCACTGGAGCAGCTTGCTCCAAGCCCCTGTGTCCAACCTGTCCTTGAGCACTGCCAGGGATGGGGCAGCCACAGCTTCTCTGGGCACCCTGTGCCACCTCAAAGGGAAGAATTTTCTCCTAATATCTAATATAAATCTCTCCTCTCTAATATAATCTTTAAGATACCTGAGGTCTTGCATTACAAACTGTTGCATTTGAGCTTATTGTTCCAGTGTCTGGATCCTGAACTTGCGGGGGTTTTTGCCTGCTAGACAAGCAAACCAGCATCTTGCAGAGCACAAGTGATTTTATGTGTTGAGTATCTCATAAAGAAATCCAAATTCCCATGTATTTGCTAACACCTTCCAGTCAACACTCGGTGTTTTGAGGCGATATTGTCCTAGAGATGAGAAAACTGGCGTTGCTGGTTTTAGGGAGGTGCTGGATGGAGTTTGGTGCTGGCTTCCTTGGAGAAGCTGTGTAGCGGAGGACAGTGTGGCACACCAGTGTTATGGATTAAAGGACTTGCTGTGATTTAAATGGGAGTTGGATAAATCGGTTGTCTTCCTTCCTTTTTTTATATGGGAAAGTTGTGCTGATGAGAGCGACCAACTTTTAGAGCTCCCATGGTACCTACATTTGCTGGGGGGCTTTTCCTGAGAAGACCCCCATGCCTTGCCCCCCATTACTTTCCTGGTCACTGCTTATCTGTCCATTTTTTTTTCCTCTGCTTTGGGAATCTTTGGGATCCTCTTTTCAGGGCATTTAAGGGAATGTTTTCTCCTTGGTGCTGGTGGAGGTCCCAACCCTGGGCACCACCATGCCTTGACCCGAGCTGCTGTGGCCTAAAAGGACATCTATAATAAACAGCAACACTGAAAACTTTAGCACCTCCGTGGAACAAAGGAAAGCCCAGGGAAGTAATTTCAGCCTCTGTACTCAGTCACCTATCTGGCAACCTCTGCAATGAGTATTCTGGCAAGTTATATCGCTGAGGGAGAGTCTGACTTTCTGCAGGTGTCCAAGGCAATCTTTGATTAAATTTTGGATGCTGTTACTTAGACATCCGCTCCTGATGCACTTACCATATTTTGCAAAGAGAAGGTCTCTGTGAATTGAAAATTCCTGGTTATGTGCATTCAAGGTCATGCATAAAACAGTGTCTAGGATCACGGAAAGTTGAAGAATTTAATCAAAATACTGCTCTATAGTTTAGTGTGCTTTGTAAGATTAGGAGAGGCACCAATAACCCTGTCAATGCAGAGCTCATTTGAACACTTTTGAATTATTGAGCTGCAGAACAAACCTCAGCACAGCCTAAATCAACAGTTTTCAACAGTGCTGTTGGCAACAGAAGGTCCTGATGGTTCCTATTCTGTGTTGGACAGGAATAAAATTGCAGTAGAGCAAAAGTAGGGTGTCCTTTGGAGGGGGGAAGCGGATGCAGGCTTTGGGATATCAGCCTCTTTGTGTTGTTAAGGGCCGTCGAAGA
>NC_088886.1:150370597-150508097 GCF_037157495.1 Lathamus discolor
TCCGCGTGGAATGCTGCCAGCGCCGGGTACGGCTGCCGCAACGCGCTTTGTCTTATTGGCACAAAATGCTTCCAAAACTTACCTATAGGGTTTCTTATCCCCCCATCTCTAGGGATGATATTCCTTTGGAATAGCCTGTTGCAAAAAGCTGTGGGATTTTGACTATTGCCCTCTAAGTGAAAACGAGCAAACTGATATTTAAATCTATAGGAATAAAAATATCCATGCTGGAAAAAAAAACCCCACATTTCCAGTGTTATAAATATATTTAGCTGAAAAGGATTCTTTTTTTTTTTTCCTTTTATTTTTATTTTAAATCCAGTTATAATTTGGGAGGGAGGGAGGAAGGAAGCAGTTTTGATTGGGGGGTGGTGGTGTAGTGCTGTGTTTTTTCCTGCTTTGCTGAAATGACTGTCAGTTTTAAAAAGCTATTCGCATTATCTCTCTCTCCTCTTCCAGTGCAACTGTAAAGAAATCTAATTTCATCTGTAATAAAGCACCTGATGGGCAGTGATCCCTGGCAAACAATATTTCAGCTTAATGCTAAGCGCTGAAAAAACATCACCGAAAAATAAAGATGCCAAGAAAAATCATCTGTGTGTTAGCTTGGCAGTGGTCCTCAGAAATGTGAGGGAGAGCTCGACAGAGAGCCTCAATTTGGGGGGTTTCTCCCTTTTTCCCCTGTAATGAATGAAGTGTGGTGGGAAGGGGCAAGCATGGAGCAGCGTGCTGCCCGCGTGGCCAGGGAGGGCAGGGTGCTGGCGGCGGAGGAAAGCCGCTTGGTTGAGCTCTCTGCTTGCTCTCATAAGCAAACACTGAGCTCGCTGCCAAATTGGGGCAGTTTTGAGCTGCAAGCGAGCCCAGGCACTGAGCTAAGAGCACTGAGCTCATTTCTCTTGAGCCGCCGCAATAGGCATGGTGTGCTGGTGTCCTTACCCTGGTCCTCCCTCCATCCCCGGTCCCTCACATGCAATGTGTGCTTCAAACACACTCTGGTTGGCGTTGTGCAGAAAATAACAATGCTGCTTTCTAGGAACTAATTGGCAAAGGTATTTCTAAAATGCAAGCCAGAAATTAAGGCTGAGACAAACGAGTTTCACTGGTTTGGGGTTTTATTTCCAGGTCTCCACTTCACAGCCGCTGGTGTCTCTGAAGATGTAATAGGTCTAGAAAATCAATATAGGATTTTTGTTTTCTAAGCAACGTTTGGGATTTACTCAAGGCCTGCTCCAAAGTCCCCTGAGATGGTCAAGAACCAGTTTGTGGACTCAGCCCCCTTTGACTATTCCGTGCCCTCTGCAGTTGCAGTTCCCTCTTGTGCTTCTGTAAGGAAAGTGATCACAATCCTCAAAGTGCTGTTTCAGGCTGGATAAGCACTGGATGTAAAACTGCAGAGATTATGAATGGCTGTGATTGACAGAGGAAAGGTTGGCAAAGCTCAGCACTCCTGTTAACAGGAGTGGCAATGCTCCTGGTGTGTAAATACCAAATACCGTGGTAGAGTGGTTGGAGGTGCCTGGCTCTCATTAGCATTGCCATGAACTGGATGTCTTGGAATACCTTAGGGTCTTTAGGCCTTGGGTGGGTGTTGAACCAGTTCTATGTGAGGTAAAGATGTGACAATGGTGAACATGCAGAAAATCTGGTCGGATGGAAAGGAATACAACACAATGGACATTAGGTGCAAAGTGTCGTAAGTACAGAAATCTAGTATGCAGATGCAATAGGCACATTTCAATTTAATTCTTCTAAAGCATAGAATTATTAAAAGCATAAAAGTCCCATTACTGAATGGCACAATACATTAGCAGTTATAGGTGTTAAATCAAACCAAGGTACATGATATTAATGGGCAAAGCGGCTGGATTTAAACAGTTGTCTACTTATTAAATCTCTAATTAAGGACATGCAAACCAAGTGGCTAAGATTTTCCACTAAAGATGATAAATTGTGATTACTGAAATGTTTTTAATGTATTACAGAGCAAGCCAATTTTATTAAAAAAGAAAGAAGCCATCCAAATTTTTCCCAGCAGCTTTACCTGTAATGATTGCAATACCACTGCAGGTCACTATAAATCAATTTTTGTTGTGCTGTATTAACCCCTCTGATACCTGGGGTTTGAGTTTTTAAAGGCCTTCTTTACAGCATCTTTTGGGATTAAAATGCACAGGTCTCCAAGAGGCCAGAGAAGCTGAAATGGATGTCTTGAGACTTTTTGGCCAGGTTGCGTGTAATGTTAGCATAACTATTTTCCTGCTATAGCATACCCCTCAATAGGAATAAGTGCATTTACTTGACTCAATCAGCCATCTGTGACTCCATCAGCCACAGTGGAAACTAATGGTAATTGCCAATTGTTAACCAGACAATAGCAGATGCTAACTTTAATATCCAACAGTGCTCTTCCGAGCATCTTTTATGTAGACATGGCCTCACTTTAATATGTGTTTTCTCTCCCCAAAATACAGCAACTTAGTAAAGGCTGATTAGCCTAGGGAGCTATGTGACTTGAAGCAATGAACTTCGAGGAACAGCAGCCGATGTTCTATTTCTGGGCCATAATGTCTCTAATGTAAAAATTGAGACGATTGGATTTAAAATTCTTCTACAAAAGACAGGGTGTTTTTTTCCCAGTTAAATTTCACGAAGAGCCAAGCACTGGATGCTAACACGAGAGTAATGCCTTTCCTGGCAATGTCCTTGCCTCCTATTAGATAATCAATTAGTCTCAGAACATTAAAAAGCAAAATGCTGCAACAGGATTTTCCACCAAATTCAAAAATATTTACTAAAGGATTTCATTGCTCCCGTCGAGTTACATCTAAGCGCGAAGGCTGCGGCTGCACAACAGAATGCTGTTGTTTTGGCACCAAGACAGCTTTGCAACCTCGGCCCCGGAGGACATCTGGAGTTTCTGGGTCGCGGCGGTTCCTTTTCGCAGAGATTTGCTTGCATAAAGTAATGAATGAGCCCATTTTCACTTTGACTGTGGCCTGCAGTCTATGAGAGACATTAGGAGCAATTTGTAGTCAACGTGCAGGTCTGCTCCATCTAAAATATTATCAATGAGCTTGTCAACCCGAGCCTTAACCTTCTTTGTTATTTTCATCTGCTCCTCTCTCAGATGTCTCTCCTCGTACCCATAACCTCTGAAGACTAGCAACAGGATGTCATACACCTGTTTTGCTCAAGGCTGGGACTTGGAGCCCTGTGCGATATTGTGTAGGCATTGGCTCGCTTGCTGCTTTGCTCAACGTATATGTCAGAATGTCAGATGATAGTTGTTGTATCTGCAGCTGTTGCATGAGCAGAGTGCCAGGGGCACAACTTTCCTGCAGTGAGCTTTAATTTGCTCTCCTTTCCCTGAAGAGCTCCCGCGCTTCACCTTGCTGCTGCTGCTGCAGCTGGAGGAGAGATCAACCCATGTGCAGCTGAGGCTGCGGCACGGAAGGCAGCAAGGCAGGCAGCAAGGCAGGAATCAAGCCTTGGCTGTGGCCAGGGTGAAACTTCACATGGGCTGAAGGTGCTGTATCTTTTGGAGGCATTTTACTGATTGTGTGCATTTTACTGGTTATAAACAAGGAGGGGTTTTATATTTGTGTGAGTCAATCTGTAGCGTATTTGGATGCTGTTCCAAGAGAGCTACTTGTAGCCTAAATAAGCCATAACCTGCCAAGATATTCAGGAGAGATCTGACTAGGTTTTTTGACTGCTCTCAGAATTAGGTTGACAATCAAAACAGATGTAGAATGAGACTGCAACTGGATTGCCAAAGGCAAGAAAAACTCCTGTCAAATTCTTTAAAGGAGCAAGCTGATAAACCACTGTAATACATGGGAATAGTGGACATTAGTAACGAGACAAGGACACATATGTCCACCTTCAGATTTGTTCGAGACTGTGGATTTGTTTGACAAATTAGGTAGCAAGGGCATTGGAAAAAAATGCTTTAAAATACGCAGTGAAACTTTAAAAAGGCACAGCATTACTGCATGAATATTACAAGATGTTTCTCAGGGTTTTTTTTAAACGTGTGCTTTTGCAGGATTGCTGCATTTCTGAGTGACATATTGGGATAGCACAGATCATCTGTAATTTAAAAGAAGAAAGCAAGAGAGAGTTTGATTAAAAAGTAACATAATTCTCTATTACTGGATATTGCTTTGGTTGCATCTATTATTCAAATAGATATGAGGCATTTTGTCTTTCGCTTGAAATGTTAACTAAATCAAGGCTAAATATATAAAATGGGGCTTCATCTTTAATAAGGAGGACAGATGCAGTGGCCTAACGTGTACATCTGTATCTTGTCTAAGAGTTGCAGCTCAGAATCCTTGCATCAAGGGTTTCATAACAGACAGAAAAGGAGAGTTTTTGTAGGATGAAACACAAGCATGAAAGACACTGGTGGGAGAAGAAACCGACAACTGCTTTACAGCTGCCTGCTGGGCAAATCACTGCCTGCAAGGACGTCTCTGGATGTACAGATGCATCAGCATCTAAGGTCGCTGTATGGTAGGTCTTCATGGTGTTTCAGGAGAAGGATTATTGACAAATATTTAATGAAACATTTGCTTGTGTAAAATGCTGATTCGTTCAAAAAGGGAATGTTGGCAGGCAAGGGTTTGTTTCAATGAATATCCCAATTGGAAAAACAGTAGGAGAACTACTAATAGTTTTCAAGATGTTTTACTAATTAATAATTCTTTTTTAACATGACCCCTGCTTTTGGAATGCGGTTTGTAGGAGCTTTTTTAAAAGACAGCTCAGAATTATAGAGCTTGAACAACATTTTAACCTCAGATTTATTTTTCTGTTAAGGATTTTTGATGTGAAGAAGGCTGCTTGCCTTATTTATGTCTTGAACAGCTGCCCAGGGGTCAGAATGGTAAAAGCAGTATTCTTTCCCCTAAAACCTGCCTCCTAAGTATTGCTACTTTCCCAAACCTTTCTCTATAGAAGATAAACGTACTCAAAACTCACCTCGTATCCCTGGCTCTGCCTGGGAGGTGCACAGCAGGTAACACTTGCCTGCCCTGCAGCTCCGAGGAGGGGGTTCCTGCAAGGGCTCTGTGTGGCCAGGAACCCAGTGCTGTGTTGCCTTCCTCAGACTGCAGGGGAGGTTTAGACTGAATATTAGGAACGATTCCTTCCCCAAAGGGTGCTCAGGCATTGGAACAGGCTGGCCAGGAAAGTGATGGAATCACCATCCCTGGAAGTGTTCAAAAACCATATAGATGAGCCCCTCAATGACATCATTTAGTGACGGCATTGGAAGTGCTGGGGCGACAGTCGGACTTGATGATCTCAAAGGTCTTTTCCAACCTGGTAGATTCTGTGATTCTATGCCTGTAATGCATGCAAGCCAGAATGCCTGGGAATGTGCCTGCCACAGAGCTGGGCTGCTAGCCTGTGCCTAGCAAGCTGGCTTGATGGTCACTTGGCACACATTGCCCATGGCACCAAACTCAACAGTGCTGCGCAGTTGAATGTTAGAGGACCTGGTCCCTGCTGGCAAAATCACTCTCCCTGCTCCATCTATGAAGATGGATTGGTCCAAGTGGAGCATCAGGTCTTCCAGCCCAACAATAAGCTGGAAATGTGAGCTCAGGCCTCTCTGACATCCTGGCCAAGTCCTTCCCCAGAGGGACAGGATGTGTTTTGTCCCATGGGGACCTCGGATCACCTCTGGGCTTGCAAAGCACAGAAACCCCCTAAAGTAAAACGTCCTTGACATTTCTTTTGGCTTGGCTCCCCTTTATCTTCTTTATACGCCCTCCCTCTATTAATACTCCTATAATCTTTTTAATTAAAATTAAATCTATTTTTGATAGCTTGCCACCAGATCCAATGCTATAATCCCAGGTGAACGGCAGATTCCCTCCCTTGCAGTGTGAGGAAACATTATTTCTTGCACCATTTTCTAATCAAGTTAGGTAATCTTTACATATATTTTTTTCCTTGCTTAGAATTCAAGGCTTTCATATCCTGGTTAGATCTTGATAGGAAAATACAAAAACATGTCAAGAGAGTGGTTCGGTTACAAATGGAGTGCAAAAATTATTTTGGAGAAAGCCCATTTGTGTGTGATTTCTAGCTTAATTCTGCAAACCCTGGTGGTTTGGAGAGTTTAGCATCCAGAGGTTTGGGTACTTGCCCAAACTAACCCTAAAATGCAAACCTTTGGACGCTTGCCTTTCAGTTCAGTGTGTGATATAAATAGCTCTGCTAGGAACAAAGGAGGTATTGCATCGAGCAGCCAAGAGACTACATGAAACACTTGATCAGGCTGTGTTTTGGTATCCCAGGCTGCGCTCTGTCTTCTGCCTTAGCAACGCTGCAAGTTGGAGACACGCTGCTACTTTTCCCTGATATTAATGCAGTTGTGGCTTGGTAGCACAAGGCAAAGAGCCTTTAGCACCTTTATCTGTCTCAGGCTCTGTGGAGTGACAGTTCATGACTGCCCCCAGAAAACAGTAATTTAAAATATACTCAGTGAAGTCTTTCTAATGGTGACTTTGGTGGTTTCTTTGTAGAGCTGCAGTCTCGGATGCTGGAGGGCTGTGATGTTCAGCTGTGATGCAAGGACCGGAGAGGAAAGGTTCAGACTTTGCTTGCCCTGGACCCCTGTTCAGGTGAATTGAGATTTACTGAGAGAGAGCAAAGGGAGTGATGCGTTTTCTTCAACATTTCACAGCTTTTTCTTTTCTGCTTCTTGGGATTGCCTGAACTGGTAAATGTATTCGCATCTGCACAAACATGTTCAGCCTTGAGCAGGTAACAGCCTGGAACTAATCAGTTGCTTAGGAAATGAAAAACCATTGGATATGTGGAGCAACCTGGTCTGGTGGAAGATGTCCCTGCCTTTTGCAGGGGATTTGGAACTAAGTGATCTTTCAGGTCCCTTCCAGTCCAAATCAGTCTGTGATTCTATCATGTGGTCTTGCTATGGCACTCTTTGTGCCTCTTTGGGGTATTTGAGTATATATGGGGGTATTTTGGTATATATTTGGGGTATAACTTTGGGTATTTCATCCTCCTAAAACACAGATCTTCTAAGAAAAACATGATCTAAAAGCCAGAGAAAGCAACGCTAAGGATGCAAGTTGAAATAAGAAAGAGCAAACCCCAATTTGCTCCTGAAAGGCAGTACTTTTAAGGAAGCCCAGCAAAATCTCAAAGCCTCAGTAAAACCCCAGAGCATCCTCACAGTGCAGCTGACAGCCAGATATTTATGGGAGGTGTAAGAAGAAGCAGGCCGCTTTCTACATCACCTTCCTCATGTTCTCCCTTTCTTTGTGCCTGCTCCTCTTTGACGACAATTTGCTGTAAAATTGCCCCTCAGCCAGACCTTTTTTCCTCTCGTGTGCCTTCCCTGACCTCTGCTCTTCCCATTTGGCAGAGCCGAGCAGCCAGAGCCCTAAATCACCCCTCCTGCAGTAGGCTGGGGCCCGTTGCTTTTCCCTGGCTTCCAGCTGGCGCCTGCTCTCCACTCCTGCTTTTCTTATTCCTGTGGAGACAGTGCATTCTCACGCTGTCCAAAAGCCAAGGGCTGGGCTACTAATAGCGACTGCTGATGAATGGCGTAAGGGCTTTGCCATAACTCTCCATTACTAATCAATGAGCATGTTTGACATCTCAGCAGCACAGCTTTTGAGAATAGCTGTCAATAGTGCTTTCTCCTGCCGAAAGAAAATGGGAAACTATAATACTGGCATTACATCATTGATGGTAGCTGGTTATTGATGTCATCGTTCCTGTCACTCACCTGATATATACAGCCCGCAGTGACTTACCTCCAATCTATAGAGGTATGGATTTGAAAATAAACATCGATAACTTTAAAATCACAGTACAATTGAGGCAACGCGAACTCAAAGTGGTGATGAATCTTGGATTTTTCTCTTGCCTATTTCTATATTTCACTCTCATAGAGTCTATGCATGGTCGGTTGCCTGTGCCATTTGTGATAGATATTTGGATTACAACAAGGATCTGAATAACCGCTGCCCTATTCTCAAATTGTCTTATGGGTAAACATGCATATCATGTATGCATAATAATGTCTGTAGTGATATGTTGTCTATTTACTGCAGTGAAAGTCTGCTGCCTTACTGCATCAGTCTTAAGCATCATGCAGAACAGCCTTTAGGAGGTACCTTTGCCTTGCAGTCCTTTATCTTATACACGTGCTCCATTGGATCTTAAAACCAGGGGACAAAATGCGGCTGATATCCCTTTTGCTCTCTTAGAGGCTGACTTCTGGAGGTCTGGCTTCCAGTGAGCAGCGAGCGCGAGCATCAGCACCTGTGTCCCGACGCCAGACAGCTGGCACGCTCGGTGCGCGCCGCGCCGCGCCATCTGTGCCTGCCACCACGTGCCAGTTACGTGACTTGGGGGGAAGTCAGGAGGAAGAGTGTAAGTTCATACCGTGACAGAGGTGGGGTTATTGTGCATCCCTGCGACTGAAATCTGGTGTGGGTTCGGGCTTTTCAACTTTCCCTGCTCTCTTAGAAACATAGAATCATGGAATGGTTTGGGTTGGAAGGGACCTTAGAGCTCATCCAGTTCCAACCCCTGCCACAGGCATGGACACCTCACACTAGAGCATGTCACCTAAGGCTCTGTCCAACCTGTCCTCAAACACTGCCAGGGATGGGGCAGCCACAACTTCCTTGGGCACCCTGTGCCAGCACCTCAGCACCCTCACAGGGAAGAGCTTCTGCCTTATATCTAACCTAAATCTCTTCTGTTTAAGTTTAAACCCATCACCCCTTGTCTATCACTGAAGTCCCTGATGAAGAGTCCCTCTCCATCATCCTTGTAGCCACTTTCAGATATTAGAAGCTGCTCTGAGGTCTCCACGCAGCTTCTCTTCTCCAGGCTGAACAGCCCCAACTTCCTCAGCCTGTTTTCATATGGAAGGTGCTCCAGTCTCCTGATCATCCTCGTGGCCTCCTCTGGACTTGCTCCAACAGTTCTATGCCCTTCTTATATTGGGGACACTGGAATTGTATACACTACTTCAAGTAACATAGTACTCTTGCTAAAGCAGTTGCTGGTTATATCAGCCTGATGAATTTATTGCAGTCATTTTGGGTGAATTTAAGCACAAGACGTGCAGGCGTCATCAAGCACAGAGGAGGTTTTGTTTCTGTAGAGCCTAGATGTAATTGTTTGGGGGATTGAAAGCATCAGATATTTTTCTAATATATAAAGAGATTATTTTTCTATAGAAACTGTATTCCACCAAAGAAAGAGGCCATTCACCAATAAAATATCCCCTTACATTGCATGGAAGAAAGAGCTCAGCAAACCCCTGTAAAAGGAAGAGGACCTCCTTCCTCCCCCCATTGCCACCAACTTCCACAAGCTGCCAGTCTGCCAGGGCAAAGTCAACAGCAGGGTTTTCTGGTGCAAGCTGGAGTTCTGGGAGCTTGCTGCTTGGCTTTGCTGGAGAGAGGCTGTGCCATGGCCCAAAATGACTACAGAGGTCAACATCTCCATGTAGAAGTGCATTACCACAATAGGCCTCTTATGGGATGCTATTACTTCTGCAAGGGTAGAGCTTACTGACGGTGAGGAGACACCACTAAGTCTTCGGTCCCCTCTGTGGGTACATGCTGTGATGACCAGAGGTGGCCTCTTTCTTAGGGGCAGAAGCTCTCTGGCACAGTCCAAGGGTGGGAAAACAGCTTTTCTCTCCACTCTTTTCTATGTCTACCATACAAATACAGTGGGTCACTGCTGTGTGGCACCAGAGGGATGTTGTGGAGCTGTTCCCAGCCCTGTGTGGTGAACATTATGACTGTCCATCCCCTCAGGGATGAAGGGAAATGAGCTCCAAACAAATGCTTCTTCGTAGGTGCAATGCACATAAGTGCATTTTTGGATCATTGTCCAAGTCTGCATCCATTGTGAGCTAGTAAATATACCAGGATGACTTGCTTTTCTCAGTCCAGCATTTCTCCATTGAGCAGAGGCAGAGTTGAGAGCACTGCACATCAAAGAGAGGGGAATTAATGAATGAGAAAACCTTGACATTTACACGATTTAGGCATGTTACTTTTATTTAAGGTTTTTTTTTTCATGGCAAGGGTGCAGAACCCTTAGTGAATAGACCTGTTAATGCCTCTTGCTCTTTGTGTTTATATGTGCCAGTTCTAATACTTGTCACGTCAACTTAAGTGAGAAACATCTACACACGCTTATGGAAGAAGCCGTAGGGCTTTAGTTCAAGTGACTTCTGTTACTCCTGGGTGGGCAAGAGGGAAGGGCAATAAACAACAGAAATTTGTTGGTTTCTCAGCGCCAAGATTTATCATGTGTAAAACTGGAGGACTTTGGAAGCCATTAATTATACATGAAGTCAATAACCAATCTTAATAGAACTTAAAGTGACAAAAGCAATGACATTTCAGAAATAAGCTTCCCCATACTGCGAGTCTGTGACCATCAGGGAAAGGAAAAAGGCTCAAAACATGCTCTGGGCATGCAGTAATTGCCATTGCCATTTTCTGTTTTCATTAGAGAAGACTGCTTTTTGTGTGGGTATATTAGGAAAGGGAGGTATTCTGGATCACAAGGCTCAGGTGTGTGTCTGGGATAACCTGCCCTGCCAGTTAGCAGCAAACAGAGGAATTTGAGGCAAGAAGTATGGGAATTTGCTCTTTTACGATACCAGCTAAGTTTTTAAAACATATGAATGGTCATGTTGTATCTACACTTTTATTCCCTCCCAAATAAATAGAATGGTAGCAGACATCTAGAATAATAGAATAATTAGAATAATATAATAGAATATTAGAATAATGCTGATGTTGTTAGCAACAGTGTGTATTACTGTTATAGCATGTATAACTATATATATCGTTATATCTATGCTATACATATTATATATATAGTTACAACAGTATGTACTACTGCTATAACATATATAACCTGTACCTTAGTTATAACACATATAACTAATGTGTAATAACAGTAGTAATACTAGCAATAGTAACGATTTCACTGCACTGCTGCTGATTTCCAGAGACTAGAATCTGATCAAACCTGACAATAATGAATGCATCTGGGTTTAGACCTGAATTTTCTGTTAGCAAAATTTAGAGGAAATGCTTGCATCCATGAAAATCCAAGCTTGAAAAGAAACTTCTAATGCCTAATTTAGACATTTATTCTAACGTGACAATCTTATGCAAGTCAAGAAGGTCTCCTATGAAATCATCATTAATTTATACTCCTACGGCACAGTTTATCTCGTTTCCTTTGTACCTTACCTTTTCTGTGGAAGATCAAGAACCATTTCTTGGCCATTATTCTTGACGGAAACCACTTGAAATGAGCCAGAGCAGCGAGCAAAGCAAGGCCCACACATGATTGGGGTTGCCAAGTTTTGGACATTTTTTCAGATGCCTAATTGAGGAAATATTTTGTGCTCTTTGTTTCAAGAGGTGGGTTGGTTTGTTTGCTTGTTTTCTCAGGAGCAGGGAATTTTCGCCCTTGTTCCCGTTTGCAGGAGCAGGCGTCGGGGCTGTTAGCAAGTGACATGCCCAGGAATATAAAAGAGCACTACATCTTTGGAGCTGTTTTGTGGTATTCCCTTGCATACTCGTTTGTTATAATTTGAAAGAAGCTATTGAACTGAAAGGAGGGACAAACATTCTACAGGCGCACAAAGCCAGTGAGAGCTTGGAGCGTCCAAATTTCCATGAAACACTCTTGTTTCAATTCATATTTAAATGGGCTCCTAAGCAGCTGGACAACCTTTCTGTGGCCAGCCACAGCTGATAGTTTTAGCCAACAAGAAATCACATTTGATTTGCTGAGAGCAAATGAAAGGTGTGTATTTTGGTAATTTCAATGGAAGGGAATAGACACTAAACTAACACAGTATGTCAAGATGTTGGGTGGAGTGTGAGCGCAGCAAAGCAGATTCACAGTACTGTGAATTCCCATCATTTTCTTTGAAGTCATTCAGATTATTCTGATTTGGAAGATCAGCCAAATACGGTTGTTTCTGTAAATAATTTTGATACCCATCTGTTTAATGATTCTTTGAGGGGAATTACGAGTTTTTACAAAGATGTCTAGGTAACAATGACACTATCATCTAATCATTTAATTTTTGAAGGGTCAAATCCTACAACCCTGATTAATTTGAAACTCATGTGGTAGGCGTCTGGAGAAAGAGAAAGCCTGGGTCACAAGCGCCTTTTGCATATCCCATCCTGATCTCAGGCTCTTCAGTAGATCCTTGTTGCAAGGGCAAATAGCCCCAAGTCTTCCTAACTTGCATCTTGCATCTCTTTAACTGAGCCACCTTAGACCATGAAGGTGCTTTTGCAATTCCCTCTTCCCAATACCTGCTTTACTTGAGGTGCCAGAGCACCTATGGCCTCTGCACCTTCTAAATAACCCTTTATCCTGGGATTTGCTCTTCGAGAGGCTGGGCTGGCAGTTTTGAAGACATTTGGTCTAGAGCTACCTGGTGCAGAGCATCCTTTCCACAGAGAGAAACAGATATCTCAATTTTTCCATAATACAAATAGACATCAGATGTAATTTATCAAGTGATGTTGCCGCAGCTTTACTGTGAGCCATTGTTGTTTGCTTTGAATGTGGCTTCATGTGCTGGGTGCTTTACAGGGGTAACTTAATTATTCTTCTTCCTTGGTTCTCTGCACAGTAGCCACATGTGTAAAGAAAAATACCAGGAATAATGAAGAACTTTTGAGAAGAACTTCTCACAGAGCTTAGTCAGACTAAAGATGTTGGGGTTTTGCACCCCATTCTTTACCCTTTTTCATTGCCATTTAGTTTTAACCATGTGTGTGTAATTGGCTGTAGAAAGCAAGCAGGGATTGGTTGATTTTCCTTCTGTCTAAGCAGACCTTTCTTAAACCTTCTCTTCCCTATTTATATTTCATTTTGTGTCACATTAGCAGAAGTGTGGGCATTTACTGGGCAGGAGATCTGATCGTCCCTCTGCTTTTTGCTGAGGTTGGAGAAAGCAAGTGGCATCAGTGGTGGTAGGAGGAGTAACGGGATGCTGTTAATTTCCAGCTTAGTTAAAGAAGAATCAAGAACTGGAAACACTTCACTAGCAGCAGTTTTACACCCCGGTAAGAGGACCACAACCAGAGCAGAAGTTTTATGGCTTTACTTTGACACTGTCGAACACAAGACAAAGTGTCTGTGTTTCCAGCTCTGTCCCTGTGTTCTCTGCAGCAACACCATTTTTGGGACAAAGGCAAGGAAATTGTATGTGGTTGGGCCTTACAAATGACTGAGAAACATGTTTTTTCCTTACCTGGGATGAATCAGATTGATAAATCAGCCCCTTTCATTGACCAGGATGTTTAAGTACCTAGGCACAAATTCTGTATTCAGTGTTTTCCCTGAAAAAGCCATGTAATAAACTCCTAATTACCAGCCCAAAGACTACTTCTGTGTCTGATTATCAGACATTCACTTTAAATCTTTTCCTGTTCTATTGACAATCTTTATCTGTATTCCCTTTCTACTAAGTATGTTGTTAATAATCTTAAGAGTTCTACAAGCAATGACTGAAAAAATAAAATTTCCTCTGTTAATTTTGAGGTTTTGCTGTCACACCTATAAATCTGTGATGAGTGGAACATTCCAAAGTAACTATTATTCAATTTATTGCTTGAAGATAAAATTAGATAAATGAGCCATTACTTTCCACTTACATCAAAACGTGTTTATGTAAGTGAGTCGATGCAATGCTGATGCTCCTTGGCTGGAGATAGTGCTCATCAGGAAATAGCTCTTGTTGGAACACTTCCCCAAATTCCTTGCTTTGGGAATTCGAGCTTTAAGAAAAAACTGTGTGGCTGTTTCATCTGATAAGGGATATTTCTCCAGTAGGAGCACAACAAGGCTAGGACCAGCTCTGGAATAGGTGGCTGCATGCAGCAGACAGAATGGAGCTATGGGGGGAAAAAAGGGAAAAGGCAGCTTGTGCCTTAAAAAGCAGAATTTGGCCTCTCCAGCAGCAGGAGTTAAATGGACACTGATGCCTACAGTGCTTTGAGTTGCAAATATTTTGTCTTAATTACTTTGGGGGTTGAAAATACATTGTCTTTAAGGTCCTTTCCAACCCAAACCATTCTATGATTCCATGACTCTGTGACAAAGTAGGACTGAAATGGCAAGTAGCTTTTCTGCTAACATCTGATGAGGTTAAAATTCAGTATCTGAAGTTCATTTTCATTACTAACTACCTTACTGGCCAAGCAAATATCTATAGAGAAAAATAAAATGACAAAACAACTCAGACTTGAAGAGGAAACAAAGATATAAAAGCCCTTGCAAGGTGACTAGCAACTTTACAACATTAATAATATACAATTTGTCCTCCTTCAGTATTCTTTTGTCTTAGGATATGCATTTTCCAAAGGCAAAAAATCAGTAAAAGCTATCTTCGGCTTCCATAATTTTTCAAAGTCTTCCATGGAGCAAAGTGATTTCATGGAGTGCATGCTGAATTTATCCTTTGATTTGGTTTTACACAAGTAAAACCTTGAGCAAGTGTTGTAAGCTTATGAAAATTGGAGCAAATTGAGGAATGGTGAATAAAACTCTTCACGCACTTTTGTCTTTAATAAACAAAATTCTTTACCTAAGGGAAGAAGCGATCCAGATTTGGTGCAAATAATTGAATAAAATAGAGAAATTACTAAGGAAAGCATTACTTTTTTTTTTTTTTTTAAAGAAGGCAAATGGAAAACAAATGTGTGAGAAAGGCAGTGAGCTTGCTTAGTATTCTGTATTTAAATACTTCTTAAGTTTATATTGAAGCAATAGCATATTTACTGTCTTTCCATCATAAGTGGTTTCAAGATGGAAATAATGTCACTGAAATCAGCACAATTCATTGTACAGCGCTACAATAAATACTGCGTTGACTTACAAGAGCTGTCCTAAAAGCTATATAAAAAGCTTTCTATATAAAAGCTATATCCTAAAAGATGTATCTATTTAATTTTAAATATCAGTAAAAAGTTGCCATTAGACTGGGGTTCATCCAAAGCTGTGCTGGGAACAGCCATCAGTACTACAGGGACTTGCCAGTGATTAACATGAGACCACCCAACTACATTACTTCCACCATAAAACAAGCTGGTGTGTTTTCACTGGTGTCCCTGACGATAAGTCGACTTCTCCCAGGTGAAGATCTGATCTGTGGAAAAACTCTCTGTTATGGCTCTGGCTTCAATGAGTTTGTAAAACAGATGGTCAGTGTTGGGATCCAAATTTTTACATTGGAAGGGATATGAAACAGATATAATGCAGCACCAAGCATATTTTTTTGGTGCTTTTGTTTTCTCTGTCTCTAACCTGATGCCTGGTGACTTTGTCCAAACAGATGGCCATAACTTTGAGGAACTGTATTTTTTTCCTAATGGGTGTTTGACTTAAATCTTGCAAAGAAACCTTTTGAAGATGCACTTGAAAAGTATTCACTTAAAAGTAGGAACACTCCATACCAAATCCAACAGGGATAGGTAATTCGATAGACGACTTCTCCTAAATGATACTAGCATGATGTTTATCTTCCTAGCCATCAGGTTAAGAGCTGTTGTGCATAACTTTCTTAACCTTAACCTCATCTGTTCATCTCTCGGGACTTCAGCCTAGCGCAAGGGATAAAGGGAAATCAATGCCAAGTTTGGTTCTGGTAAATGTTTATGTCTGTATACAAAGGAAGAAGTGGGGAGAGCTTGAAACTATCCCTTCCCAATGACAGATTTTAATTAAATTAGGTCTTAGAAATGCAGAGTGTGATCTTTGCTGTGTTTTGATTTTGCTGAAGATTATGGCTAGACTTGCCAAAACCAACTGCGAAGTCTTACATGTGTAAACTTCGCACACCAAGCCCGTGAATTCGATACATCCCAAAGAAAGAGCCTGAGTGCTGCTGTTTACATTCCTAAAGTCTTTACAAACAGGGGGAACAATATCTGCTCTTTACAGATTACTGTGGTCAGGTTCCTGTGTACAGCACGAGTGACCTTTCCAAGTGGAGCAATCTATATATACTCAACCCCGTGTGCTGTAAAAAGCTCAGGTGTATCAGCTTACCATGAGTTAATATGAGATCCATGAGGAATGATTTTTACAGTGTCCAGCTGCTGAATATAAAATGATTGAATTTTGCACTGTAAAATAGGACCTTTCTCTTATGTAAATACATAGATTCTTCATACTGCTGGGAGACTGTATACCGTGCACAGTTCAGCTTAAGCTTACACCATCTCCCCTCTGACTCCTCTTTATCCATGGTTAGCCTGCTCTCTGTATCACTTACCTTACCAAAGGCATCTTTATATCAGTGAAGGGAAAGCTAGCAGGTGTAGCACCTCCTGTTCCACACTCCCTGCTGCCCAGGTGATAATTTGAGACAAAATAAAACACAATTGACCAGCTCTTTTTCTCTCCACAGGACTTGGAGATGCAGCACCTGTAGCACATGTCCACAGAGCCAGTGCTTTTATCCAGCTCCAAATCACTGTAAAGGTGTGCAAAGAGACAGGCTATGCAACAGGTACAACCCAGCCTCTCTGCTGCTCCTCCCCTTGGTGCCTGTTGCCCAGAGGCTTGCAGTCTTTAGCAGGGAAGGCATCAAAACTTCATAATGAAAAGGCTTTAGCTCATTTTGAGTTAGGTGTTACAAACACAAAGGCAGCACATATCAAATGCAATGATGATCCTAGGCGAGTGTCAGTTTTGCTTGAGCTTGTGGGAGATACAAGCAAAGAGGTGGATGAAAACAGCTGGATGAGAAAGGTCTTTTAGCTCAGTGATACAGCTGCAAACAGAGAAGGAAGAGAGCAATAAATCATATATTCTACGGGTATTTTCCAGCTAGTGCTGTTAGTGAGAAGCAGCTATGAGAGTATGGGATGGGTGCCCTTATGACCCAGTGACCAAAGGAGTGCGCACAGTGAGCTAAACTCACCAGGGTAAAGGCAGTGTCCTCCAAAAAGAAATCTGCTGCCTTCCCCTTTCCTGTAGCTGTAGGGCTAATGGGAAAAAGCTTTGCCCTGATGAGACATTGGGTCTGACCTGCTTCAGAGCAAGCTCCTAGGAAGAAAGAGGAGGTGGGAAAGAAGGAGGCTGTGATATGGATATATGGGCTATGATGCAGAATATAATAAAGAATATATTATATAGAATATGGGCTATAAACCGTGAGGTTTCTTTCCTTTGTGCGAGATGCTGCTCTGCGCTGAGTGTTGAGCAGTTGTTTAAACCAGTTCCGTAAGGCTAAAGAGCTTCAAAGAGGATGAAGAAGGCTGTCAGCTTCAAAGAGGATGAAGAGGAAGGCTGTCAGATGCACAGGGTCTGGTGGAATTGCTTGAGAGCAAGGAGAAGCACAGGAGAGAGCTGCTGGTTTTTCGGGGTCCCTGGAGCCCTGTGTTCACGTGCCAGAAAGTCTCTGCCTTTTACTTTTGGAAAGAGTAACCTCATTAAATTGTTTTAGGATAACAGAGGTTTTGCCCAAATGCAGTTTGCTTCCATAGCTTTTCTACTCCAAAGGCTCGGTGGGGGATCCTTTCCGCAAATAGGAATCAAATCTTCATTTTCTCAGGCCACAGTGTAATGGGCTTTTTTATCTCTCTTCTTACAAGACCCCTGAAAAAGAGGGGATTTGCTGTGTAAGCTTAATTTTAGTGTATCGATGGGTCTTCTGGAAATAGAAGTCTGAACAATGACAAGGTTGGGAAAGTTCATGGATGCATCCTAACTTTGCAGCTAGGCTCAATCTTCATTTTCTGATAAAAGAACTATGGAAACAAATATAGAAAATGTATAATCCAGATTCTACTATAGTATTCATATATGCAGCTATAACAGAAAAAAAAGGATAATTAGTGTCTCAGGCTGTCAGCGAGTGCTGTTCTGCTGCTTAAAACCTGAGTGTTACTGGTTAGGGGGAGCAAGATAATGATAGTAACATCCTGTGAGATTGTAACCCAAGTGTTTTAGTGGTTGAACTTGAGGAAAGGGCACATATTATCAGCTGCATTCCGTTCTCAATTCACTACAGGAGACTGTGAGAGAAACGGTCTAAAAACAGGCAATCAATAATTTGTATAGTGAACACAGTGTGCCGTTAAGTGGTCTAATCTTTAGATCTCTTCAAACATAAGGTGATACAGAAGAGGAATGACTACCAAGGAGAAAGCAACCTGAGGTGCAATTCATAAGAA
Organism: Lathamus discolor; assembly: GCF_037157495.1. Classification (NCBI taxonomy): domain Eukaryota; kingdom Metazoa; phylum Chordata; class Aves; order Psittaciformes; family Psittacidae; genus Lathamus; species Lathamus discolor. Next base: position 150,388,846 of record NC_088886.1, read on the forward strand.
CAAAGACTGAAAGGGAAGTTGTACTACATTATTTTTGCATTAGACAACTTGATAGGTCACGGTGCCTGGCTGGTCATTCGCAAAGAGTTCACTACAATAAAAGCTTATGTAGGGACATAACTGATTCAGCTGCAAAACCACTGATGTCTTCTGTAGAATATTTGCTCCTGTGCATCCTCCTACTGAGTTAGGCTTTGTTTTGCATAGCAGAACTAGAGGCTTCCAGTTACTGAAGATGCTGCTGATTGCCTTTCCCAGCTTGCTTCAGTCCCCAGATTGCTGGAAAGAACTATTTGAGGGATACTCTGCTAACAAGTGACCTAAATAGCACAAGAAGAGACAGGATATCTGCTACAGTGTTAAAGACCTGAACAACCCTCTCTACAAGCTCAATTTAGAGGTCCTAGGATTTGAAAGAGAAGCACAATCCAGTAATTCCAGTGTAGGTGTTTTTACAACAGTACAAAGAAAGAATGATCCTCGTGATAGAGAAAACAAGGTAAGAAACACAGCTTCAGTTTTGAAGGTTGAATTAGGCTTTACCATTCCTGTTTAATTAATCTATCAAGTAATTTCACAGAATCATAGACTCATCTAGAGCCATCAGGCCAGAAAGGCCTGTTGCAATCATTTAAGGTGATCCCTGTACCATGAACCATAAAATTTCCCAGAATCATTGAATTTGTTTGAATTGAATTTGAATTTAATTTAATTAAGTTAATCTTTTAGGGGGAAAACTTAATCTCAGTTTCAAACCAATGGGTTCACTCATGTGAGGGAATAGTCCAGGGAAGAATTTTTCTGGAGTAAAGGACTAAGTAACTTAAATAACAATGATACTGCCTTTGTCTCCTTCTACTATCTAAGTTATGATTAGGTCTGAACTTGACTTTTAAGGCAGTAACACATTTGCAGGGTGACTCACTGAGTGAGAAGAGAGTTTTCAGTACTGTGGGTCTGAGTAGATTAGCAGACAGTCTATAAACTGAGGGAAGAAAATAAGACGTGAAAGAGGAAAAAGCCAAGGAGAGAGTAAAACTTGGAGTTGGAAAAACAATTCCTGTTCCAGATGAAACATTTCATTACATATGATGGGTTTAAAGGCAGTTTGCCCAATGACTTCTTATTTAACAAGGCATTGTGTGAAACATGGCATTGTTCCTTACAGGAAATCAAGAACAAGAAATCTACTTATTTCTTGCATACTTGTATTGAAAGTGGTATGAAGTTGTAATGTAGAAGTAATAGCCCTGGAGCGCAGCAACCTTGTGGTATTTCCTTTTGGAGCTGCACAGCATTATCTACAAATGAGAATGCTTGGACTGGAAAGATGTTGCTGACTCCCATGAGTTGAGCCTGAATTTTATTTTATAAATACATTTTTTTATTAAATCTCTTAAATGCATTGACATAATTCAGACTTTTGCTCATAGGGAGGTACTAAGATCCCTCTGGGAAGTGCTTAGGCCAAAACCTAAGTGCTGTATATCTGCTACCACATCCAGATTCACATTTTGCAGTTTCTGTCTTTTCCTCCAGAAGTTTCGTGCTTGATCCTATTCATGCTCATACTCCATCACTAACTCTGTGGGACTGAGTGCAGGAAACAAAATCCTGAAAGACCCATCGACTAGCAGGGGCTGCCTTGGAATTGTCTGAGCAAACAGAGATATTGAGGTTGTCCTATGCTTTGGACTCTTGGGTTGAAGGTGGCCAATGCAGCCAGCTGAGTGGTCCTGGAGATATCCTGAAATGTGATTTCTGCTGCTAGGTGTTTGTGTGCTGCTACATACAGGGAAGCACTTTCTCGCCAGGTTTAAAGAATATAACCCCTAAAATGATGGTTTTGCTGAAATTCCTTATGTGAGTTTTGTTTAATTAAAACTCGATTAGTCTTTGAGTAATTCTCCTTTTCGCAAGTGGGCTTGGTCTCTGTGTACTCCTGAGATGCTCTTTCAGGCTGAAAATCAGGGAAGGAACATTGCTAGAGTGAAGGCAAAGAAGTGATGGGTATTTTCACTTATTTATTTCTCCATCATTCTTTTCCTTTTGGTGAACTCTATTTCATAGAATCATGGAATAGTTTGGGTTGGAAAGGACCTTAAGGTCATCCAGTTCCAACCACCTGCCATGGGCAGGGAAACCTCTCACTAAACCATGGCACCCAAGGCTACATCCAACCTGGCCTTGAACACTTCCAGGGATAGAGCATTCACAACTTCCCTGGACAACCCATTCCAGTGCCTCACCACCCTTACAGTAAAGACCTTCTTCCTTATATTGAATCTAATCTTCCCCTGTTTAGGTTTTAACCCATTACCCCTTGTCCTGTCACTACAGTCCCTGACGAAGAGTCCCTCCCCAGCATCCCTATAGGCCCCCTTCAGGTACTGGAAGGCTGCTATGAGGTCCCCACGCAGCCTTCTCTTCTCCAGGCTGAACAGCCCCAACTTCCTCAGCCTGTCTTCATACGGGAGGTGCTCCAGTCCCTGATCATCCTCGTGGCCTCCCCTGGACTTGTTCCAGCAGTTCCATGTCCTTTTTATGTTGAGTACACCAGAACTGCACACAATGCTCCAGGTGAGGTCTCACAAGAGCAGAGCAGAGGGGCAGGATCACCTCCTTCGCCCTGCTGGTCACGCTCCTTTTGATGCAGCCCAGGATACGGTTGGTTTCTGGGCTGCGAGCGCACACTGCAGCCGGCCCATGTTCATTTTCTCATCGACCAGCACCCCCAAGTCCTTCTCTGCAGGGCCGCTCTGAATCTCTTCTTTGCCCAGTCTGTAGCTGTGCCTGGGATTGCTCCTACCCAGGTGTAGGACCCTGCACTTGCCATGGTTGAACTTCATAAGGTTGGCATCAGCCCACCTCACAAGCGTGTCGAGGTCCCTCTGGATGGCATCCCTTCCCTCCAGCGTATCAACCGGACCACACAGCTTGGTGTCATCGGCAAACTTGCTGAGGGCGCACTCAATCCCACTGTCCATGTCAGCGACGAAGATGTTAAACAAGACCGGTCCCAACACCGATCCCTGAGGTTTCACTTTGCGTCCCTTTTTTTTCTTTCTCAATCATTCAGAAGATTTTCCTATAGTTTCTTTCTATTTTTAGGCAGTCCAAGGTTTGATCTTCCATACAACAGTGCTGAGTTTTACTGAGTGTTACTGTACAACACTGGGCATTTGTGTGGGAAAGCAAAATGTGCTGAAGAGTGAGCACAACCACAGCTGCCATGGGCTGACATCTGAAAGGGACAAGTGAGGACAAAGCAGAGCAGACAGAATGATGTGGGAATGTTATCACTTGTGAGGTACCCTCTTCCTCCCTCCCCTCTTTTTGAAGAAGGGAAAGAAGCTGGAGCTTTGTCCAGAAAAGCACTTAAGTGTGTGCTTGACCTTAAAACATGTGGAAAGACTCTTTACTATCCTCTTATCTTCATTCATTCCTAAGGTTTTCTGTTACCTGAATGTGCACTTAATGGAATAAATGCTCATCTCTTTGATCCAATACTTAAGGAAGATGATCATATTTTTTGCTCCCTAAAATATGAAAATCCATTTATTGTATCACAGTTGTGCAAAGAGATTGCCAGAAACTTAACACGGTGCCTTTAGTATTCAGTGGTTTGCATCGCCCTTTGATTAACAGGGGTAAGTTATCTCATAGAAAAAGTAGAGGGATTGTTTAGTTCTGATCTTGCACAGGATTGAGAAGGGAAAAGGATTAAAGTGTCTTTAACATAAAACTTGGCAGCAGTTGTCGAGAGCAAAAATGAAAATAGTTTAAGAGAACAGTGCAGGCAATAACTCACTTGGGGGGTCGGCAGAGGACCAGAAGAAGTGGCCAGACTGACATTGCTTGGTTTTATTAACTCATCCATAATTAGCCCATAGCTTAGATACAATTTAGCTTGTGCCATATGGGCTAATATAGTGCTGAAAGTTACCCCCCATGCAGGTGACAGTCTGTCACACTGAAGGAAGATTAGCATAAAACAAACAACAATGCACTCTTAATGATAGTGGCACCATTTGCAACGCCATAGTTAAGGATGTATAAGCACTTCCATTATAACCCAATCTTCAAGATTTTATTAAGGAGACATTAAAGGCATGTGCACCCACACACCCCTTACAGCCCAGTGAGTCCTTTCTGCAGTTCTCAGGCAAACTCGTTGAGTATTTGTATATTATTTTATTTTAAAGTTATTTCTTTATATTTTTAGATGGTAACAATGCCTGATGGAAGCATTTACTTGCAGCTCTGCTGCTTTTCCTTGGAACAGTGTGTGAAGTGAGTTCGTCTTAGGTAAAACATGTTAGGCAAATAGATCCTGGTAGTTTCTGCCTTGATAAATGTACATCATAGTGATGCTAAGCTCAAATAAAAATGAGAAAGCTACTCTGTATGTGCCCATCAACTTGATTAGAACTTTTTATAGGGTGTATGAATCTAACCAAATAGCAATGGTATAAGTACATAGATATTCTGTGAGTGTAATTTATACTATGAAGAAAGTAAGCCACTGTCTTTATTGATTTCTTTTTATTGAACAGGAGTTGCACCATTAAAACGATACTTGTGTGCTGTTGCTTCATCCTGCATTTATGTTAATTTGGCTACATATTGCCAATATTTTCATTTTTAAATCAAGAAGGAAATTTTGTGCCAGTGCCTTTTGCAAATTGGGCTGAGCTTTTGACACAAAGCAGCAGAAGCCATTAGCATTCTCAGTTAAGGCTGATCAGTCATGCTGTTGAACCATTTCTTCTCTTCCCCCCAGTATATCTGCTTTCCCGTGTTATGCGGCTAAAAGGGCAGCAACCCCTCCAATAAATTTCTGGACTTTTCTTTTGAAAAGCAGCCTACCCATTTTAAATATTTGAAATGAAGTGAGTTTCGTTATGCAGACAGGAGCTAAATTCTTTTTTCTAGCTCTCATCAGCTATTTATGTGACTCTATGGTTTTCAAATGGTATAATGCTAGAGGATGCCAAATGTCCTGCCATTTAATAACCAGTAGCATACAGAGCTCTTTTCAAAATGCCACCACTCTGAGCATCTGTTGTTATTAAGTAAGATGATCAAATTTTGTACAGGACTTCAATTTTGCTTTTCACATCACTTATAGAGCAAGAATAATATGCAGCCTGTGTATAAAACTAATGTGGTGGGATCATTGAGCCAATTGCTGGTTTTTCTGTTCTGCTTTATTGCAGATTGTAAAATAAACTTTGGCCTTTTTTTAATAAATGTTATAAAAATGCTCTGTGAATCAGGAGAGTGTCAGCAATTAAAGCCATTTAACAACATAATAATTAAAAATGCAATACTCCAGTGTAGTCAGCACTGATTCACATAAAAAGCCGCATTGTTGGTCCTTAATAATTACATTATTTGACAGACATGCTAAAGAAGAGGGAAAGGTGCAGATTGTTAGTATCAGATGAGCAACTAATTCTTATTATTTCTGGAAATTGCTCTAACATCCTTTGCTATTCCTGTCTTTCAGCTAACAGATGTGCAGGAATGTCCTCGGCTCACCATTGCTTTTCTCTCCAGCAGAATATGACTGACAACACAACACCACAGGGGAACAGCTGGGTCGAAACGCATAATATTTTCCTGGTAGAGAAAGAAGCTGATTAGGCTATGGAGTACCTAATTGGGTAAGATGCCCCTCATTTTCAAACTATAAAATTCAGATAGTGTAGAGCAGAAAAGAGAGAATGGGCTGGTGAGAGCCGTAGGTTTGTCCCGCAGCACAACTGGACCTTTAAAATGAGCAATGATTTTACAGCTGTGGTTTGGGACTGTGCCTGAGCTTGGTGTTGTGGAGGGCCAGTTTTTTTTGAGAGGAGACTGAACTGGGATGTAATAGCATTTAAATTACACCTCCGCATTGCAGCCTGTTCTCCTTGCTCTTCCTAAGTTTGCATAAGCAGAAGGGCAGAATTCCCCGTGGTGTTAACTTTTTATTTTTATTTTTTCCAGGGAAAAATAAAGCAAAAGAAAAACTAAGCACAAATTTTATAGATTTACTTTTTGGGTTTTTTTCCGTGAATATTGGATTCAATGCGTTCTGCCTTGGTTTCATTACCTGTTGTATGTTGCTACAGAGAGGAAGCGCTGTAGAAGCTGTGTCATCTTCTGCCTTGGGGAAAGATGGAGAAGTTTTGGTTGCAGAACTGTGGAAAGGGTGGAGCTGGCACCCTAAAGGGGATAGGGTCTGAAGAGGTTTTGAAGGAGCATCCTCAATCCTCCCTCTGGAAATCCTAGAAAATAGGAAGTGAAAACTGACTTAAGCCATCCTGAGGAGACAATTTACTGGAGAGGCCAAGGGCCTTTCTCTGTTCTTGAGTTTGTGGAAATATTCCCAGACTGTGGCAAGCTGATCTTTTTCATTTACTGCAGCTTCTTTAGCAGCATTCAGACTTGTTGGGATGCCTATTTTCTTTACATTTATCCTTCTGTTTTTCTAAAGTCTAGCTTTGAATGTGTGAGTCTCCCCTCTCACAGCCAGCCACGCTGCCAGCAAGCTCTAGGGATAAGCTGCAGGAGCAGATGGGAATATGGTCAGGAGGAAAATGCTACCAGGGCAGTGCACATTATACCTTCACTCACAGGACCACCTGTGTGTCTTGGAGACTGAATTGAAAATGCAGCTTTTTTCCTTTTACTTTCATAGATATTCAAGCAAGTGAAGAGCTCCACTAACCAGAACAGGGTGGGAAAGCTGCTTTGTTATACTCAGTGTATTAATCAGGGCTAGGAAGCAGAGAGGTACAGCCCTACTGGAAATCATTTTAGGGTAGGATAAAGTCAGTTGGCATGAAAATCTCATTGCTCTGAGTTCTTTTTCCTTGACTTTGTGTATTCTGAATTGATTTTAATACCCTGTTGCTAGTAGAATTTGTTGTTCTCCAAGTGAACTAATGATTCAGCATCATAAGCTTGATGTTGGGATACAGGAATAAGAAATACTTATGAAGCTCATGGTAAGTAAGTTAGATCATGTCAAGACTGTTCTAAAGGATAATGAACCAAAACGTTCCTCAGAATGTGGTGAGAAGGTGTGTTTCTGCAGGGGTGTCTACACTCTTTGTAGACATTGTCTACAGCATCTTTGGCGAGTTTGGTCTTCCCAAGATCTTGGTCTTGAGTAATGGGAAACTAAAATCAGGAGCAGCACATCCACTGGCCAGCTGCAGTGTTACCTGTGTAGGTTCAGTACCTGCAACAGAGAAGCAGTGGCAAAGTTACAAGCATTGTAAAAGCAGTGAAAACACCTGAAAGGCCAGAACCCCTCTGGAAACCTTTCTACCTTAGACATAATGCATATGTGTGCAATTATTTCAGTTCAAATATTAGCCCTATATTTTAAATAGATCATAATTTTGTAAGGAAATAGCCATAATTGCATGACAGAAAGGGGTTTGATTTGCAGTTCTGGAAAACAGTCTGGTTCTTGAGTACCAGAAGAGTCCTTAGGTGAAAGTATAAACGAAGCGCATTATCCTCTGATTAACCTGAATCAAATAATGGCAATAGAATTCCATCTGCCGTAGAAATCATAAATAATAAATACATTATTAAATCAATAAGCTGAGTACAACAATGAGTTTTAAATCTGATGTTGTGATTAGAGCCAGCTCTTTCTTTGGGGCGCATTAAGCTATATTCACAGCACATTCCACTTGGATTTTTTAATAGGTGATCTGTTTCTTTTTCAGGAAGTTCATATGAAGTTTCTGAACCTCCACTTTGCCCCTTGGGGAGAAGCAGCCCGGAAATAAGGTGAAAGTGTTCTGAAAGAAACGAGGAAATCTCAAAAGGGGGAAAAAAATAGCACATTATAGAAATACTAGTAAATAAAATATAATCAACGAGCAGCATGGGAAGCATGTTTAACCCACTGCACACCAGCCTTCCCATACTGCCAGCCAAGTGAACGATAAATGAAGATTATCGAGTAGTATGGCTCTATTTATTAGTGATATTAAATGTGATACAAATGTTAATGGATTAAAATAGAAGAAAATGTGGAGTAGTGAGGTCAGATGCGTACGGTCAGTGTTAGTTGAGTCCTTCATGAAACTGATCCTGTGTAAGGAATATGGGTAGTGTTTCAATAAGAAAAACAGCACAAGTACTTTATAAGGTAGGTTTTGGAAAGCTGATGCAGCTTAAGTGGCTTTTGTTGTAAGATTCTGCATTTGCATGACAGATGCAATTGCCAGAACTTCCTTTGTTCTGTAGGAAACCTGAAAGAGATTACTATTGTGTTGTTACAGATAGTTTAATTTACCTACGCTTTTAGAACCTCTGTAGGACCAAATCCAGATGTACTTAGGGGAGCAAGTCTTGTGAGAGTAAACTGGACATTGCACCTTTGAGTTTCTTCAAAGGGTGAAAAATCTTAAGTTCTTTGTCTCAGAGCTGGAAAATGACGCTTCCAGCCCATGACTTCTGCCTTGAAATGTGGCGGGGCCATTGAAAAGGTGAGGAAGTGCTGTAAAGCTGAAGGACTAATTGAGGATTGTGACAAGAAACTTTAAGCAGGATAAAACTCCCAACCTATTACTATATTTCCCTGCCTTGGCTTGGCTCCGTTGTTCTCTTGTCCTCCTGCTGTACCTGACAACAGGCAAACCTCAGAATCCTCTAGACTGTTTCTTTTTGTCCATTGTCAGGATTTGTGAACAATTTATTTGCTCAGGTTTTGCAGCAGGACTGAAACCCCTATGGTTTCTGTAGGTGTTACTTCTGAATCTCATACAGACTGCTTTTTGTCAGCTGAAATCCTACAACTCTTGGTATTTTTACCATAGCTGAGAATGTTTAACTGCTATGATAGGGTTGATTTATTTATTTTAATGCCATCTTTTTTTTGACAGAAAGAGGTACAAAACATTTTAAAATCATAAATACCCTTGTGCATCAAGGTTTCTGCCATGCTTTTCTTGCAAAGAAGCTCTAGATGGGGTAAGACGTGTCTTTGCCAGGTTGGTTTCTGCTGTTTCTTCAACCCTAGGCACTAATCCTACAAGTCACCACTCCTGTTCTCCCTCAGCTGGTACAGCAGCGTCACCCAACCAGAAGGCTGTATAAGTACTGACAATCCGACTGAATTTAGAGGACAGAAGAAATCTTGACATTCAACTTGACAACGCTTCTGTTGCTGAGCCTGTGTTACCATGACTTATTTTTTAATGCAAATCAGAAGATGATTAGCTGTTTTCTCTCTTCATTGTGTTTATTTTTCCTTGTTCTTTGGATTGTTTTTCATGCCTCATCTTGGCTGAATTCTCTCCCATTTTTCTCCCTATGTGTTTCTGCTCTTGCTCTGTTCTCGGGCCTTTGTTCTCAGTTGCTGTTTTTGCCCCTTTTTCCTTTTGTGCCTCTCTTGCATATTTTCTGGTGCTCTATCATCTCTGTTCTTTGTCTTTTCTTTTCTCTGTCTTTTCATTTTGCCTATCTTTGTTCTGTGTCCTCTTTGGTGTCTCCCTGTTCTTTGTCTTCTCTTTTTCCTTGTTCTTTCTTTTCCTCTGTCTGTCTCTTTTTATGATTCCCTTTTATCTTCGTTGTGTTCTGAGTAGGTTTGTCTTGATCTTTGTCTTTGTGGAGAACGTGCTCAAATGAAGACAAAACACGCGATTCAAACAGGAATTGCTTATTAATTATAACATGGACACACAGCTGAAATCCAAGCCTCCCACAAAGCTGGAAAGCCAAATCACAGGTGTTTGTAGGAAAGCACATATTTTTCTGTTCATCTGAGCTCCACGTAGGGCCCTGTGGTTGAGCACCAGCATTTAAACCATGTCCTAACCCACTCCCCACTGGCTGGTGATAAATCCATCCTAGCCTTTATCACTGACCCATTGATATTTGGGTGCAAACTAACCAAAGTGAGGTATCTGGTTATGCAGCAGCAATGAGTAAAGATGTGTATTTTTGGTCTCCACTATGGAATCCACACGATCTCCATGTCCCAAGTGTGCCCTTTCCTCCTGTGGTGGTGGGGTTATAATTTACTGCAGATGTCTTTGACCTACATCATCAGCTCGAAGTTATCAGTTGCTGCTAGAAGGAATGTTTTAATTTACTAACCAGCTCTGCTGGGAATGGGTATCAGCTACAGCCATGCGAAAGACAGGATTTCTTGGTACACTTGGTGCACAGTCATGAGTTATTGGTGTTAATTCTTTCATATTTGCAAAAAAAAAAATCTTAAAAATGTGAAAACAAAGAAAAATCATAAGCAGTTATTTGGGTAAAAACGTTCTATTCAGTTGGTCCCCAAATAAATCTTTTTTGTGCTCTCTTTGAGCTCTGAAAAGGTCAGTGTGATTTCAAAGTTGAAGCTCAAAAAGAACAAGTTCACATAAAAAAAAAGTTTAGCTTTTTGTTCATTTTCTCACCCATTTCTCCCCTCTATTAATTCAGTGAAGTCTCTGCAGGTACGGTATTTGATTAATCCTCATTAAAGTCTTGGCCGTAAAACAAAGCCCAGATCTTGGAGCTTGCCCTGTTGCTGCTATTTCACCTTCTCTGTTTTTTGCTTTCTTCATTTCTTTGTCCGCAGGAGGCTGGGAGAGACACGTTGTGCTGTCAAACTGCAAAATGGATGAGGTGGGTGAAGCTTCTCAGGGTAGAGGGGCTAGGTGCTCCTGGGAACCCCATTGCTGCCCGTCCTAGGTCACCATGTCCCTGGGGCTCAGGGGACCCTGCCTGCACCATCTGCCCCTACCAGCCTTTTCAAGCTGCTTTGCTTTGCCCTTAACTTTGCTGTTAAATTGTCACTTTCCTGGCCAGGCTGTAGTATATAAATAGAAATCTCATATCTTCTACCTGCTACGCTCTGGGGAAGCCCCAGAACACCCTGCACATCACCTGTCTCTGCAAGCTGGCTGTAGGACCCAGCCACAATATTGCAGCAAATAACCTGGGTCTTATGTGAATTGCCCTGAATCTGGGAAATGCTGCAGGTTCCCCAGAGGCTGCAAATCGAGTTGAGCCCAGGTTGGGCTTTTCCTGCTGCTGCTGTCACTACCAACATCCCTCGCCGTGGTGGTGGATGCAGACGAGGGACGGGTCCCTTCGCACCTCTTCCCATCATGACATAGGGGTCTCCAGAGGCCAGGATGTTTCCCTGCCTGGTGAGTGCATCTTTGAGATAGCATAGGTGATCTCCCAATCTGCATAAATATACATGAATTACAGGTTTCCTGAGCTAGATATTTTTTGTCTTAATAACATTGATTTAATTTATATTTAAATATTAGTAAAGAGATTTAAGACCAGGCCATTTAGGCCAAATGCACATTTAAATTCCCCTTCTATTTCTCCCTCTTTTCAAATCCTCCTTCTTCAGTTTATTCCCTGCGGGAGGGTTTGGGTCCTGAACTCATTGTGCAATCTTCGAACACATAATAAGAATTAATCACCATTAGTCCTCTATTTTAACAGCTGCTTCCTACCCCCCGAACCAGTACAGCTGCAAACTTCCCCCCCTCTGCCGACACTGTAATCCCATTACAGCTGCAAACTTCCACACGTAAAAGAGCAGGTTTAAGCTCCTTTTGAAAGAACTCACATTTCTTAATTGCTCAGGTCTGTATCGGAAGCGGGTGATGCAGCTCCTGGCCGGTGGGAGCAGAAGGAGCATTATCCTTCCCAAGCATGAAGCCACCACGCTGCCCATGCTCCACTCCACCATAGGAGGCTGCAAATCCCACCTTGAGTGCAAGCCAGTAATTTGCATCAACCAGAGTTTACTTCTTAACAGTTATAAGAAAACAAGTATGATTTATTATTTATTTGTCTTTGTCTAACTTCAGTAATCAGAAGAGATTCATCTGCTTGTGGAAATCTCCCTTTTTTCTTCGCAGTTATGCTCTTTTTTGTGCTTTTTCTAATATCTACCCTCAGTTTGTGGTTATTTAATTTCTTTACTTTTTAACATTAAGGTTTGAGATAGATAATTATTTTGCTTAATAGTAAATTTCACTGCAACTTGCCCAGAGGGATATGAAATAAAAGGTATTTAAAAATCTACCATGTTAGAAAAGTAAAATAATTTCAGCTAATGAGATTATCAAGGATAATCGGTTTACAAAAGCCCATTATGAGACAGATTCATTGATGTCTTAAAACAGAAAAAGAGAATCCTATTTATTTTTTGAAGTGGCATAGAATAAATTGCTTTTCGGGATGTAAAAGGCTGGTTTTCATGTTTATTTTTGAAATGTGATGATTTCTGTAGCCCCATCTGCTGTTCACTTTCGGAAGTATCCAGGGGAAGATTTGGTGGAATGCACCTTTTTCTGTTGAAAATTGGCGATAGGGTGAGACCTGACCTGTGGATTTGACTTGGGATGGTAAGGGAGGACTTCATCTCTTTCACAATCTGTGGGAAGAAGTTGAAGGAGAGCAATGGAAGATCCCACCTCTGTTCAACCTTGACTGAGGTTGTATTTTTGGTGAGAAAGCTCACTTCTGCAGAAGGGAGGAAGAGGAAGAGAAGCAAGAGAAAGAGGAGGAAAAGGAAAAGGAGGAGGAGGAGGAAGGAGGAAGAGAGGTGGTGGGCCGAGTGACCATGGAGGCCCTACTCACCCAGCTTCTTCCTAATCTCAGCAAACCCCAAGGCTCCAGCAAGAGAAATGGGATGGCATATTTCAGGTGAAGACAGGTAACTGCAATGTCTACAGCTCTGCAGGGTACAAAACAGGGTCATTTTAGATTATGGAAGTTTATTAAGACATTTTCCTTCTAGTTTCCCCTGAACCTCCTAGGAGGCATGTGTTAGACTTGGGCTTTGCTCGCAGGAGTAGAAGGGTTGACTTGGCTTCAGAAAGATGCTCCAACACTACCACAGTCTTATTACATCTGAGGCAAACTATAGGGCTAGCTCTTATAAATAAGCAACAGCAAAATGATTAATTTGTGTATTAAATAAATTAAAATGTATTTGTATAAAGCTGCAATCATGGAAAAAGCACTACAATGATGTCTATTTTATCTAATGTAGTTTATTGCTTTGACTACACATGTGCAGCTACAAGTGTGCCTGGAGGTACTTGTACATGGAATCTCTTCCAAGATTTTCCTTTTGCTTTGCAATGATGAAGAAGGTGACTCTTCAGTAAGTAACACAAAATTATTTCAGACTTGTATAAATAATATACATGTTCTGTCTCCCTTTGATTGAATGATGAATTGCATTTAGTGTGATAAGCCAACATGCAGCTGGAACAGATTGTACTGTCCTTGGATCCCCCAGGCTGATTCTACATCTCCCATGGCTTTGTCTCCCTGTTGCAATGTGGTCCTCCAGCAGCCCCTGCATTGAAGGCCAGGTCTTGGCTTGGCCACTGATGGGAGCAATGTGGAACTACAGGATAGGCCCATCAACTAGCACATCTGCATCACCAAGTCCTCTGCCTTTGTCTGCCTTGCACGTGAGGACCTTTGCTCCCCCTCAAATGTGGCCCTTGTAAGGTCTCTTCTGCTGCAGCTCCATCTGCTTCTTACATAGTTCCCTCTTTTCTTCTTTTAATATTTAGCAGAAAATAACCCTGCAATATGAGCTTTATTAAAGCAGCAGGTCAGATTAAAATATGCACTGTGTTTAGCAAGGTTTGGGGGGGAAAGGCTGGAGTAATTAATTTCCAATAATACCTGGCATTTCCAGAACTCCTTACATCCCAAGATCACCAAACAGTTTACAGACGTTAATTAATTAAAGCATTATGATGCCCCAGTGTGGGGCCATTGCCTGTGTGCCTGACTCAGACAAACTCCCCCCAATTCCCTGGACAGCCCAGCAGTATCCACTCCTCTGCCTGCACTAGGGCTATTCCTCTGAGTAAATACAGTTCAGCTTTCCTAAGGTTTTCATTGTGTGGCCCTATGTAAATATTTTCCGGTAAGTTCGATTATTTGTCTTTTATTCTCTATCAGGAAAACCCCAAATATCTCAGTAATAAAATGTCCAGCACATGTTTACATGAGGGCAGTTTGGATGATTAGTTTCTGATTCAGCTGCCCATTAAAACATCCCTGTTCCTGGAAACTCCCTTTGCAGGCTGGGAGCTGGACATGCGTTTTAAGCTTTGATTCTGGGGTGAGTTGAGCATTTTTGACAGGATAGTAAATTGCATGGAAAAAAGAAGGGGTGTTTCATGTGCCCAAGAGGGGTGCAAATAACGTCACACTCCTGGAATTCCCCCGTGAAGTATAAGTTCAGTGAAGTCTTCTGAAAGCTGTAGATTATACAAACTTTCTCCACTCCGATGATTTGATTCATGAACGTGTAAATAGGTAGATAGATAGATCCATCACGGGAATCCCTGGGGAGCAATGAAATGGTGTTTGTGATTGGAAAAATATTATAAAAGAGCTCACGTATAGCCAATAGTTAGGCAGTTTGGTACCGCCGAGATAAATAGAAAAGGAATGACATTTCCTGATCGCATTTTTAAAGGACATTGGAAGTTACCAAGGCAGGAGAAATTGATGTCCCGCAGGGATGATCTGCTGTCCTGTGTGATGTTGTTACCATCTGGGCATCCATTGTGCCCTGATCCTCTCACCCCCACTGCCCCAGGTCTTTGGGATAATGCTGAGGCATGGTATCCATGAAGCTTTACCTGAATGTTTTGACCCAATCCTTTGGCCGACTATGTCCCTGCTCATTGCAGGGGGGCTGAACTAGAAGAGCTTTGAAGATCCCTTCCAACCCAAACTGTTCTATGGTTCTGTGACACAGGTGCTTTTTCTTGCCCTAATGCCTTCCAGTTCTGTTGGGATGTTCAGAAGCAGGATGCGTTCGTAGTGGAAGAGCAAAAAATAACCCCAACTCTTTTTATAGTTTGTTGCTGGATTTGCTATTTTCAGATAAACCAAATGAAAACCAGTTTCCAAAAGAAAAGTCCCCTTCATCACCTGTGGTTGGAACAGCATCTAGCCAGTGGTTTGCCTGGTTAGTTGGCCAGCTTCAATTTTCGTTTGTTCCACTTTCAAGCCACGGTGGAGAAGAAGGGTTGGATTTGGGCAGGAGACACGGTGCGCGGGGAACCACTTTCCACATCATGCCATGAGCCATTTATGCCACCCAGCACCTCAGCCTGTGCATTCATGAGGCTGGAAACAGAAAAGTCAGGAATATGATGCACTTGGAGGAGCTTCCAGTTTGGGGAGGAGGGAGCCCAGAATGCTGCCCTCCTCCCTGCTTTTTTACCCTATGGCAAGTGCACCTTTGGGGAACGCTGTGACTTCCAGATATGAGAAGAAATTCTTAAGTAAACATAAGTGACATTTGGCATATAAATAAGTTAGGGAATACTCTTGCGCAAGCAGTGCAGGTCAACAGTGATCTTTTATCGCCTGATTTAAAACTGGCTGCTTTGGAAATGTAAAAGCACAAGTGCTTGTGGAAGGGGCAGTGGAGGGAGAGGAGCCGCTGCTGGTCCAGAGCAACCGGCTTCAGGCTCCAGCTCTTCTGGTTCTGGCGTAATCCGTGGTGTGTCAGATGGGTTTCTCCACAACTTACATCCCCCCCTCCCCCCCATTCTCTTCCCCCTTTTATTATTTTCCTCTTTTTTTCCTCTTTTTTCCCCCTCTTTATTTTTTTTTTCCACATGATTAATGTATAACAAGTCCCTTTAGAGAGTAAACAGTGATTTGAAATAGCCCAGTAAACAAATAACCAGGGAACAGGCATGCAGCCTGTATATACATACATCCATAAAACGCACTGCACACACACACATGCGCACCCGCGCTCTTATTGTGTAGGTTAGCTAAGGGGATTTACCTCCTTTTTAATATTTTTGAAGACTGCTTTATGATCCTGTTGACCTGCTATTAGCAAAAGCTTAGCTTTCAACAAAGGTAATTAAATTACAAAATCACTGCTGCAATCATCAAACTACTCATAAAACAAGAAACGGAAAAAAAAAGAGGGGGAAAAAAAATACCCTGAAATAAAAATCTTGCAGGCTTCTCCTCATGTAATATTGCTCCCTGATGTTAATTACATTTAAATGGGAGAGTACTATTTTGGTATCATTCATACGCCTCCAAAAGTACTTTCCAGTTTATCATACCTGTCAACCCCAGTGCATCACAGGCTAATACTTTATTAAGAAAAAAATCATTAGGGAGCTGCTGATCCCATTTAAGTACATTGGGCAGAATGTAAGACTAATTAAAAAGCATATTTTTACATTATTAATTTCTGAGTTTCACACTTAATGAATGTGAAATGACAGGGCTACTATTTTTATATTCAGGCTCTCTGGGCTCTTCAGCCAAGGGAATTAAATTCTGGGGATTTTTTGCAAAGATGCTTCTTGGGAGATTTGTTTTCAAGAACAGCTAAGCTTTTTTAGCTGTGCCTTTTCCTGAGAAATTATACCAAAGCATATTACAGCCACTTAAAAAGAGTAGTTAAATAGATGTTGTGTTGGGGTTGGTTGGTTGGTGGTGGGTTTTTTTCATCACACTGCTATAAAAGTATTTTAGATGAGGTATAAAATATGGTTTTTAAATGATATTATGATTTGCAAACATTAAAAAATAATTGCGGTGGAGTTGAGAGAGAGCAAAAAACATCTAATCTTTATTGTGTAAGACAATGTGATAAAATATTTTACAGCCAAAAGCTTATTTTGCATCTGGAAAATTGTGTAAACTGATTGGGGGGGGGGGAGAAAAAAATCTCATTAAAACTAAAGGTTATTTTTAATATTCTTCAAACAAAGCAACGCGTTATAACTGCATTTTTGCCTCCCCCCCCCTCTATTTATTACATGAGACAATTGTACGAACGCCTGACGTTCTATTTAAATAGAGACATAAAATGACAGAGACCGGGTGACGAGGCAGCCTAATCGGAATTTACACCAGCTTTTCGAGAGCACCAGCCCTGGGAAGGGTGGTGTGACTGCGAGGTTCAGTTGCAGCGTTCCAGCCGTTATTAAGCGTTAGGTGTTGCATTACTGAAAGCTTCGCCGGGTGCCGGCTGGCACCGCGGTCCCCGCGAGCACGCCGCGGCACTGCTCACTTTTATAGGGCTCTGCAAGGAGGAGTGGAGAAAAGCACTCTCTCTTTTCTTTTCTCCCCCCCCTCCCTCCAAATGTGCTTACAATTACCTCTCTGTGTTTTTATTGTCTTTTTTGCTAACCACAAAACTCACACTGGAGGCAAAGCTTAACGGCTGAGGCTTTCCTCATGTAAATATTAGGAAATTACATTTGTACAAACTGCGCGGCTTTGTAAAGGGGGCTGGAGCGACTCCAACACAAATTAATCAGGATAAAGTTGCTCTATGTTCAACATGACCATAGTTTATTTTCTTAAAGTATTAATTTGTCAACAGCTTTCCTGCCTCGCTGTGACTCATGTGGATGGCATTGAGGGAAGACACAGATGCAATCTTGCTGCTCTACCTTGCGGTTTGAGGGACCAGCTCCAGTTAATCAAAACATAATTGTGTTTAATTCCTCAGTATTTGTTTTCGTACAAAAGCCAAATGGCCGAAACGTGAATATGAACCCGTGTTTAAATATTGTCTTCCTTTGAGAGAAAAAAATAGCACGAAGCTATTTTAACAGTTTGCTAAACAATTTTTCCTCTCAAGTCCTTCCCTCCTCCGCTGTCTCCCCCCCTTCAGCCCCAAAATAAATAAATAAGCTCTGGCAATAGCTTTTCAGCTGGTGTCCTTTGCTTTTTCCCCTCCTCAGTCATCCCCAGTGCTGAAAGCGATGCTTTCCAGCACGTCTCTCCTCATCCTTCTGCCTTCGCTCGCTGCTTATTATATCACACTATTTTTAATTATATCTTGATTTTCTTGAAATTATCGTTTGTTGCTCTGTTTCTGGAATGCAAACGTGAGCGTAATGGGATCTATTTTTCAGAGTTGCCAAAACAAATTAAGGGGAACGTTTGGCTCTTCCTTTGCCAAATGTTTTAGTGTTTTTCCATGAAAGCAAATCTTATTTCTAACTGTATATTAAACCTTAAGTAAATAATGCAGTCTGTCAGAAGCAAATTCTATTGTCAAATCAGTAACTGTTCCCAGGCTTTGCGCTGGTACCTGCCCTGGGCTCTGCCCAGGAAGAATCAGGGTAACGATGGAATATTGCTAATTTTAATTTATCTTTTGCAGAAATCCCTAACTTTTTCCTGCACGCTGGATGTGGCCCCCATAAATATGGAGCATGTGTTGTGCTGCTCCATGGATGCCCATGTAGGCGAGGAAGCTCTTGGATAATAACATCACTCAGGGCTGGAAAAGGGACCAGCTTTAGGCACTGAGATTTGTTAATTGTGGGGATAGGGGCTAGCTGGTTCTTTAGCATCTTTTATTAACATACATCCCCAAATAATATTGACACTCTTCTTGTTTTATTAGTACACGTTTACCTTGTTCATGGTTTTATTATTCAAGAATGCAGTTGTTGCCAAGTATTAATCAATATATTATGCTGCTCAGTTGGGCAAGCTGTACAAAAACATAGTGCCCCTAGGGTTAATACAGTCAAGAACTAGAAAAGTGTTTCAGACATGTACACAACATGTGGTTTACTATTATCATTAAATGAGGTGAACTGGGACTCTATACATATGGATTTTGAATTGCATAAATTTTGATTGATATCATTTGAAGACTGAGACCCTGAAAGGCTAGATTTTGTGAAAGACGATACACAGGCCAGCTATTACCACATACAATAATACCAGGAAAAATATCTGAAATGAGCAAGGCAGCTGGCTTTTAAATAGCTAAAACATAACATCAATACTTATTTTGAATAATGGAAAAAAGAGGTAAAAGATGTTGACCTCTGCCTGACAATAACATGTTCCAAAAGTAGAACTGGTCCCAGGAGAAAACCCCCTGCTCAACAGTAGCGACTAAGAAATTTTTTTCTTTCTCTCTCTTTTTCTTTCCTTCTTGTTTTCTGCTGCTTTTATTTCTGATTTTTTCTTTCCTTCTTTTTTTCTTGTTTTTTTATAGATTTTCCTCCATTTCCCTCCCTCCTTGGAAAAGGTAAATGGGCTTTTGAACACTGAGCCTCTTGCAGACAACTGCCAGCAGAGAGAAAAAAAAAAACCACCAAAACCAAGAATTTTTCTGCAAATTCAGGAAACACTTGAGAGGTAAAACCAACATCCTGAGACAGGAGACAAGGCCAGCTTTTGACACCGGGCTGGACCTGCGAGGCCGAAGGAAACCTGGAGCCAGGAAGCGGCCGCCGCCGGGGTCACGCCGCCGGGGACCCCACTCCTTGCCGCGCTCCACAGGCCCGCCCGGCCTTTTCATGGGAAATTTGCTGGAAATTTGCTGATCTGCATTAAATGTTTATTGAAATGGGGGGGAAGGGGGAGAAGAGCTTTCCCTTCGCTTCTTGTGGTTTGTGTGGTGTTAAGTGGGGGATTATAATGTATGCGGGTACTTGGAGACCCGGCATCCATGTTTTGCCCACTGTGCGATACACATGGAAAATTATGGATACCTCATTCTAGCAGATCCCTTCGATTTGCTTGTATTTGTTAAAACTTTGGAGAGATCACCGAATGCTTAATGCTTCATTTATGATTTATGCACCATATAAATGTATTAAAACATTAACCATATTTCTGCTCTGGCATACTTGAATCCTCCTGGGGAAAAGCCGGAGTGTTTCTCAGGCTGCTACTCCGGCTTCCCCGAGGAGTGAGATTATTTGTGTTGTGTTACACCTCCAAGTGTTGATTAGGCCTCGGTGTTACCCTGACAGAAGTGTCGTGTGGTGCTTCTCTTTAATGGGGTAATAAGCTATATCAACCGCATGAAGGAAATGTTCCTTTTCAAGTTGGGAACGGCAAAAAAGTTGGTGTGTGAGCACAGAGGAAGGCTCCGTCCCCTCCACCAAAGTGGCAGGGCCGAGCTCCAAATACCCTCTGCTAATCAAAAACGGTTGGCCACAGCACGTGGGTGGCTCAGGCAAATTTATAATCCGGGTTTGAACTCCCTAATATATTAAATGGTCACACACCACCCAATGCCGAGCCCAGCTTTTAACCACCTCGCAGCTTCGCAGGCTCCAAAACGCCGCTGTTAATTGGAAAGCTGGAAGGTTAAAAAATAGACAAACTAGTTTTCTGGCTCGGGTTTGGCAGGGTGGGTTATTTATGGGGGTTTGGGTTTTTTTTTTTTCAGGGTTTTTGCGTTCTTTTTTTTTTTTTTTTAATCCCCTCTCTTTTTTTGTGTGTGATGGGGTGGAGGGGTGGGGGCGGTCTGGAGGGTTTCTTAGTGGTTGGGAAGCTTCGCATTTTTCAGTAAGCATTATTGGGTAACAATTGGTGCAAACATTATGGAGGGGGAAAGGCACATAAATCAAGGAATAAAAAAATAGTTTCTGCACATTTTCAAAAAACACGTTGTGCTCTCTGAGGTCCTTTTCATTTTAACCAAATCAGGGGGAACTTGTCCTCACAGCGGCAAGGCAGATGGAACAATAAATCACAGGAACCATTGACTGCCTGCAGTGTACTCTCCGCAGCTGTCACTTTTTTGTCTCTTTGGTTTTAGCTGACATGGTTTGAGGTCCACTGTGAACCAATCTGGACTTTTTTTTTACCGTCATATCCATCAAAACGACCAGTAGCCATCAACCTACTGCAGCGATCGATTCGTTTGCTTATTCTCACGCATAAGCCAATACTCAGCTCACTAGGTGAGGCTTGGGAGAAGCACCTCATTTTAGCTTTTTTTTTTCCCCTTTTTCTTTCTTTCTTTCCTTCTTTTTTTTTCCCCTCCCTTTTGCCTCCAGCTACAGCTGTGATTTTCTGAGCAGTCTTGGCTAACGTTATTAAAGTTGCATCATGATAGATATAGAGCGGAGCAGATAACGGCTTCCACGCACAACAACAGCACACCCGAGAACAACTGTGGGGTTTTTGCTGTTGTTGTCAGTGTTGCTTTTCAGGTGTAGCGAGACGCTTGCTAAGCTCGGAGTTTCCAACTCATTGCTTATTTTGCAAAGTAAACAAGCAAATGTTATGTGCATAACCTTAGCTGTCTCTGCAAAGGTCAGTGCCTGGCTGCTGATTTCTTTTCCTGCCTTTTGGTGGCACTCTGATGCCAGCGATTACTTCTGGCGTGTTTTGGAAACAAGACGTCCTTTCTTAACAAAAGACTCAATCTACAAAAGGCTTCAAAACAACAAAAAATAAATTGATTAAATTTGAACCGGAGTATGAAAGTTTACTTGGGTGGATAAAATTGCCCGGTAAGTGCTAAGTAGGAGCTCACCCATCATGCAGGGAGAAGGGCTGCGTTCAGCACATGTGGGACTATGCTGGAGGCTGCTAAAATGGGGGGATCTCTCCACAACCAAACAATACCTATGGATGTGTATAGATGGAATTGTACATCGGATTAGGTGCTTTCGGTTTATGAACCAAAACTGTGCAAAGTGTCTTTTGCATTTTATAGACGTCCAGTCTCCAAAACACCCTCTGTCACAGATATTAAAGACTAAACTTCAGACCACATTTTGGAGAACAGTTTGGTTTTGTCATATAAATAAGAGATGTGTAGATAATACACTCGTAGCAATGCTTTTTTCCTAATGTCAAAAATACCTGCTCGCTTTAAAAACCTTCAGTTAGGTCAAGTTAAATTTATTATATATAATCTTTTTTATAGCTGAACTCCATGATTTTGACTTGAGGTGACAGCTGAAAAGCACCAGAAACCCTTGGAATTTCAGATCTATATATTACTATAAAGGAAGAAAATAAAGTTCCACTAGTAGAAGGTAGGTAATTGCATTTACCAAATATACATAGTTTAAAAAACACAACCCCTGCAACATTTACCTTAAAAAAAGTCAAGACAGCAGAAGTTTTCCTTTGTATCTATAGAACAAACATCCCTGGGATTTGTAATAAAAACCCAGTTATGAGATCCGGGGTCCCTCCTGTTAGCAAGGATCTTTTAGCAGAATATTGAAATATTGCCATGCTGGAGAGAAGTTATTTAAGGACCCTACTGGAGCTGATGCGAAGGCAGATTCTGCTGAGACTGTTTTCCTCCCTGCAAACCTTTGAAGGGTGCATGTCCTGAACATATTCCTCTTTAGAGAGATGCAACAAATAACGAGCTGCAGTCAAAGCCAGCTCCGCTTCATGATGAATTTCAAGGAGCGTGACCAATAATCCTTCTATTTCTCTTAAAAATCCTATGGAATTACTAAACCAGTTCCAATCCAACCAAAAGCAAACTGGGGGGGGGGGGGGGGGGGGGGGGAATGGTGTCACAAAAAATAACCCATCTGTCAGAGAGCAACCCAAGAATCCTAAGTCCTCCCAAGTCGTTATTGCATGTTTTTCTGTACTGTTAATGGATGTCTTTCTGTACTGCTAATGGATTGTATATTGTTGAAAATATGAATTACAGAATAAATCATAAGACAGTGGCAATTTTGGGTCCAATTCTGCTTTTGGCTACAGTGAAATGATCGTCCTGATTCTGTTTGCAGCTATTGGGGTGCATATCAGAATAATTAGTCAATGCAATAGTTACAGCCTGGCAATCTGAGTTATCTCAGTTCAATAATTGCTGGAGGAGTGAGGCTGAGGGCCAGATCAGTTTAGACTGTGGATTTTCACGAACCTTTCCACCCTGCTCTTGACTCTGTGACTTACGCTCCGCAGTACGACACACACGTCTTAAATATACCTTTCAAAATGTCTTGCACTGGGGACATGCCAAACATCGCTTGCTCCCTTTAGGGGAGACATGAAGAGTTACAAACCGTGAGCCCGATGCCAGAGCTGTTGCCTAGAAAATATTCCCAATTGAAGTGAGTCAGAGTTTTGGCTGGAGAGCGAAAGCAGGATAAGAGGGCCCTGCGTTACAACAATTATGCAGGAATAAGGAATTTCATTGCGATTAGCCTGCCAGCAAAACCTGTGTATATATAATAGCAGCTAACAGCACAGTGCATGTGAAAAGAAGGCCAATAATTCAGCAGTGTTCTTATTTCCAAAAGAATTCCAGGGCCGGGAGAAGTGAGGAGCTTTGTTAAAAGGGACAGTCATTAATATGCCTAATAGTGACTTTTCTCCCGTTCCTACCAAACGGTCTCTAATATAATTCCACATTAAAGCCAAGAAGCAGCTCTGCCAATTTCCTAATTATCTTTACGTGAAAATCTTGCTGCGGTGGAAACTTAATAAAAGAAGGGAAGAAAAGAAAAAGAAAAGACTCTGCATGAACATGAAACTTTGATCATCACTTGCATACTAAACAGCGCAGGTTTAACGTCCCGCGCATCGCTAACGGAGCTGATGTGTGGGGTTTGATATGAGCTCCCAGCCATTCCCGAGATGCTCATGTGCTCCATCCTGGCAGGATCGAGCCCGCAGGCACTGCTGAGCGGGGTCCTGCTGCTGCCGACGCTGCTGCTTGGTGTTATTTTCCAAGAGGAAATATTTCGGGTCTGCCCTAACATTAGTGCAGCGGATCACTCCAGCTGCATTCCCCGCTGACTGGAGTCTGTTTGATGAGCAATTAGGAGACCTTCTCTTTAGTTTGTTTGACATATTTTACAAAACATGTAAATCTGTTACAAAAATTGCTTGTTCATTGAAAAAGACAGCGTTCCTAAATGAAGCAGGGTATCTACTAAACGGATCTAATTTCAGGGTTTTTTTTTTTCCTATTACAACTTCAAACACAATGGGCTCTCTTTGCCTTAAAAAGGATTTTTGTTGTTGTTGTTTCTGTTGAGAAGTAATTATTCTGCTTCTGCATCTGTGTTGCTTCACCCGGAGCTCATACAGAGAAAATCTCTAATACTTGGAGATAAGCATATTTAGACAGACAGATATCCATGTGTGTACTGAAGTTTGTTTGTGTTTTACACCCACACATTAAAACTGGTATTGTTAACTACTTACTGGGAAGCAATGAGCACAGCCCTGGCTCCTCTGCCCACGTCAAAGGGGAAGACTTTTAATTTTCCATTAAGACATCTTTAACAAAGAAACCTCACAGAAAAAGCTAAATAAGCCTCAAATATCTAGGCACCCATTCTGCTCCTTTTCTGATACACACTTTGAAGATCATCTGCTGCTTCAGATTGTGTGATTCAAGCTGATGCTTAAACTTTCCTAAATACAACAGCATCGTGTAAATGAAAAGTTAAATTTGTATTGGTTTTAAAACATATCAAGGGTTTTTTTACTGTAAATATGATTTTCTTCCCTTCAGCTCTTCATCTGCGCAAAAAAGAAGTGACACCTTTCAGCACCTTCAATTTCAGTTCAAGTTGCTACTTGCAGCATTGAAAATAATAAATACTGTTATTCATTTATTTAATGTTAAAAAAAGAACTTTGCTATTTAAAGCAAAGCAGTCCTACTGACCCAAAGGTTAAAGTTGTGCCTGAAAAAGCAGTGCTATAATAAGGCTATGCTAACTAAGATTGAAATCCTTTTGTACTTTAAAATGTGAGTGCAGGGATGATTTAAAAGCCCCACACTTTTCCAGTCAGCTCCACTTACTGCTTCAGGCTGAGCATTTTGTTTTCCCTTTTTTTTTTTCCCTTTTCCAGTGAACACTCAATTGCTTATTTTGGGGAAGCATCTCATTTATCTGAGTCTGCTTCTTCCCCAGACTTTTTCCTGATGGAGAATTACTACATGGCACATCAATAGGTTGCAAATTATAGAAGGGCTGTGTTTAACTTGCAGCCGGATTGCCATTGTCGTGAGGGTCTGCGTCTTTTAGCTAAACTGCCTTCTTCTTGAGGAGTTTCAGATGTCTGTAATTGCTTCTCCTTTCAGCACAGCTTAAGGTATCAATATCAACTCGATTTGAATATCATAAGTGGGAAGTTGCTCTAAGCAAAACAAAAACATGTCAGTTGCCCAGGTGACATTTTGTAGCAAACAAGGAAATCACAACTCCAGGAAGTGTTGTATTTTATGCCAACAACAATATGACAGTTTTCTCTGTAAAGAAAACATGACACTTTTCCAAATATCAGAGGATGCCTCTGCTGCTCAAGGGATTCCTGTACTGTCACTGAAATGGAAGGTCACAGGCTGGTTTCATGATTTCTATAGTTTCAAAATGTTGTGGCGGAGCGTTTGCACGCTAAATGCTGTAGGCTAAGGGAAATCTTTCCCTTCATCTCTGAAAGGAGTGACAGGAAGAAAAAGGTCCTACTTTGACAGCAGTAACCTCTAGGTCTAAAGGTTCTGCCCCAAGCAACTCTGAAGTAAAATTACCTATGTTAATGTGTTGTCCTCGCTGTCATCCAGGCTCACGTGTGCAAGGGTGCGTGAGCGTGCAAAGCAGAGTCCAAGGGTTCATGCACCACAGCCTGAGGAGGGGTGGCAGATACTCATGTCCCCTTTTTACCTGGCCTTAGCTGTCATAACGACTACAAAGTTTCTGCAAACAATTTCTTTTAAGAGGTGGGGTTTCCAGTTCGACTTCAGGAAGGCAGGAACCTACTTGCTATGCTAGTACCTAATTCTTGAAGTTTTAATAAACAGGCTTTTGCATGAAGCCAGAAAAAAAGTATTAACTTCAAGGCTATGGACAGGATCAAACCGCATTTGTTTCCAGCCTTCCGCCTTGTTTTTTATTCTTCCCTCTCCCCCTTAAAAAAAGCACACCTTAGTCTATAGATTATATACTTCCTGCTGCCCTTTTTATAAGCAATAAGAATTTAATAACTGAGGGCAACTCTATAGTAATATTTATATGGGTCAAGTGGCTTAAAAGTATGCAATAAATGTAAAGTTATGAACCACATTGCCCCTTTTTAAATAATGCAGCTAGCACCAAGATATTATGTTTCATATTCTGGAAAAAGGTGTTTTAGCCTAGGCTTTAGGAGTACACCAGACATGAAAAGTTATACTGATCCCATAATAAAGTCACTGCCTGCTTAATATGGTGTGTTATGTAGAGCTCCAGATCTTAATAGCAGACCACAGCAAGAACGTCCCAGATGATATCAACAAAACCTTAGCTTTCTCATTAGCAATCAGCAAATTCTCCTGGTGTCTGCTAGTTTCAAATAAGGGCAAGTGCCTCTATTCCTAGTGTGAAGCCCAATAGGATAATAGAAATAATGTAGTCTAATCAGCAGCGAACACATGAGATCCCCCCGTCAGAACAGGCGGCACTGGGATGGTGACTCCCCTTCAGCAGCTTGTAACAGGCTTCACGGACCTCAGGAGAGGCACTGAGGGAGGGATGGCAGAAAAATCCACCTTGCACAGCTCCTTGTGTGGTTCCACCATCACCTCTCTGTTAGAGAGCAGCTTGGTTTTTACAAAGAGGGGTTTAAGGATACTGGTATAAAAATAAATATTAAAAAGGCTTGTAGTCATCACTTTGAAAATACAAAGAACTGCTGCTTGTGCTGTCTGTGTCTATAAATACACGTCTGTGAGTGGGGAGGGGGGACCTCAGATTGGTTTGATTTGATCCTGTCAACCCGTCTTCTTCTTTGATAAATCCGATCAAATATTTGTCACCACGGCCCAAACGACCGTTCCTTTGTTGGACAGCACAGTGCTGATATCTGCACACTCTCTGTACCTCAGCTGCTACCTGCATTATCCTTATTTTCTTCTTATTGCTGTTAGATTTAAACCTATTTTGTGTTTGGACAATGCAGCATGTATTTGCAGCACAGTATTATTAAGTCTGGAGGCAACCACTGCTGTTAGCCATTAGGATGAAAGTGTGAAGGACACAAGATCATACTGCTCTCACAGCCTACATAATCTATGGTTATGCTTGGGGAAATGCAGAACAGCTTTAGATTTTGCAGTGATTTTATAATTGTAAGGTTTTTTTTTCCGCACATTTTCCCTTGTGATTTTTGTGTGTTCTTAGAATATCACCGGTTCCTATTTAAGAGCCATTTTTGCACTCTTGGTTCAGTCCTGGTTAAAAATTGAAGCTGTGAACGTGGCTCATGCCATGCAAGGAAATGCAAGCCTAAGCTGCAGCAGTGTAAACAAAAAAGTGTTTTAAGAGGTGCTTAACTGTGTTTTGAACCCTGATTAAGCCTAAGGTTACTCAGTGTTTATATGTGCATTTGCAGTGCACTGGGAAAATTCAGTGTTTAATGGTTCCTGTGCTGATCTTTTTTTGTTAGTGCACTGGGGTGAGTTGCCTAAGAGCAGTGATCACTGGCCAGATTAAAACCCACAGAAACTCTTTCTTACCCTGAGTTTTATCCAACTTCATTCATGTTGATGGGAAGCAGGGGTCTGTATATCTCTCATAGTTGAGATTCTTAAAACTGACACCACAAGTCAGTCCCTTGAGCTCTTATTTAGCTACTGGAATATGGAGAGGGATAAGGTAGGGCTATTTTGTACACATTCAGCAAATTAAGGGTAATCTACAGGTCTTGTCATGGTTTAGGAGGCAAGCCTAAGGTTCTTGGGTCTGATTTTTTGATTTAATAAATGTGAGACAGTGGATGGACAAGGACAGTACCCATGAAGGGCAAATGGCTCCAAAAAAAATGGGTAATAACAAAGGGCAACGAGGCAACAGCAGAAAGCCTCTTGCTTCCAACTTGGCTGGACTATTTTGAACTCGGTGTATGACCTTGCAGAGTACTTTATTCTCCTAAAATAACAAGCAGGTCAATACCAGTCCTGCTTGTGTAATAAAATGCAGTGATTGCTGACCAGGACATGTCCACAAAGGAGCCAGGAGAGTTGATCTGTGGGAGCGAGGACGTTTTCACCAGCAGGGTCAGGAGATCCTGACAGTTCAGGATAGTCCATGGCAAAGAAAGACAAAGCGTGTCAAGACAGACTGAAAAAAACCTAACTGATGGATGAGGGTGACGTTACCAAAGGGAAAACTGTTGGCAAATAAATGCATATTTACTAAAAGAAAACCTCTTGTTTATGACAAGTGAGAGGTGAAATTGTAGACTACTGATGCTAAATTACATGATTATTGTGCTCAAGTGAGAGGGGAAAAAAGAGACCTGGGATAATGTTGGCTCCACAACACATAAGCACCAGCTACCTGCACCTACACAGAGGCTAGAAATTTAGGAGAAGGTTTCTGATATCAAAGCAGTGAGGCTGCGGAGCAGACTCCATATGTGTGTAACGATGTGAAAAACCACTAACGGCTCTTAAAGCAGACCCTGATGACAGGGGATTAGAGGACATGTCGTCCGCGAGAGAAAGGGTCCGGACTGGAAGAGCCGAAGAGCCTCATCCAGACCCGTTTAATGGAAACACCCTGGAAACAGGGAGTAGTGAGGCACGCCAAGCTCAGACTATCTGAACTTCCATTTTATTTTACCTTTATTATTACAGCTTTAATCCATACAATTTCCAGGGATGGGGAGCGCCTGGGCTCAGCAACTGCATTTCTGTGCTGTGGGAGGGCACCTCACAAGATGTACTGTAATAGCATGGACAGGGTTTGAGCTTGTATTTTACCAAAGAAAGAGGTTTTGGCGTTATTTCAATAATGTGGGTATGCTGCAGAAGAATTTAGAGAAGGAGACATACAAGAAAGGGCAAAAGGAGGATTGACTGTTCCGGTAAAGTAGATATGAGGGGCAACTGCCTTAATGTGATGCCACCTCTCTGTATCTTACTCTGTATCTTACGCATAGAAATGTATCTTACATGTCTACTTACACAGTAGAAATAGATTAAAACCAGAAAAGAAATAAGAAAAAGAGAGAAAACAGAGTATAGGAAAGGGAAAAGGAGAAGTCTCAACTCGTGGTAAGAAGATACAGCACTTTGAGGAACCTCATCTAGTGGATGGTGTCCTTGCCTGTGGAAGGAGGTTGGAACTGGATGAACTTTAATGTCAATTCCAACCCAAACCATTCTAGAGTCTATGATTCTATGACTATGTAGGTACCCAGGAGTGATTTCAGCACATATCACCACCCTGGTAACTTTTGAGAAATTTAAAATTAACGTCTTGTAGACACTTGTATGTCCATATTTCTAAGTCATTTGATTGCTTCAGGGTACAGCTAACAAACCAGAACCTATTGACTGAGCTTTCAAGACATCAAAGTTGCCTTCCACCAGCCTGGTACAGCACTTAAATGGCACTCATAAGGGCTGTGCCTAGGAAGCATTACTCACATCATGACTTTCACTGCATCCCACATGTGGGAACCCGAACCTTGGAGGCTTTAAAACCATGTACGACTGCAGTTTCTCCGCGAGCCTGACAAGGGATCATTAGTAACTCGCTGATGTCTCTCTCTGTTTGTTCTACTTCACGAGGCACTTCCCCAATTAATTTAGAACAAAGCTTTGGTGTTTACTTGGTTTCACAAAATGACACATTTTTTCCCCCAAGATTGCTGCAATGGCTTGAAAAAGAGTATTTACATAAACAGGTTTCAACTTCATCAAGAACAGGTCGGGAAAGGAGGGCAAATCCAAGTGGAAGGGAAATAAAGCAAAGCATAAGGTGGAGTAGTTGATCTTTCATTTAGGCTGCAAAAGAAGTGCTTTGAACATTTGAAGGGCTTGTGCAGCCCTGCGAGGGAGCCTCACGGTTGCCAAAGCCCCATAAAACTCAAGGTAGGATGAAGAAAGAGCAGCGGGAAGAGGTGGAAGAGCACAGCCCTAGGCTGGCATCGATGGCAACCACAGCACGAGGCAGTGACTTGGTCCTGCAACTTCCCACTGGAAGCCTTTGAAGCCTGTAAAGCATTAAACTTTCATTGTTAACCACTCGTGGACTTGGGGATAATACCTGCAAGAGAAATGGAAGCAAAGGAGCAAAGGGGGAAGGTGGCATTGAGATGTGAGCGCTGTTGATCTCCCCGTGTGACTCTGGGCATCTACTGTGCCCATAACTTTACTTACTGGCTTTTTTCATCTCGGGGGAAAGGTGGCTCCTCAGCACTCATTGTGTGAGCCAAGGGGCGTCTTGCATGGACAGAAAGAAACAGCATTAGTTTATGGGAAGCGAATGGGTACAGTATGTAAATAAAAGCGAGTCGCATCCTCATTATGTGGGCTCTTTTGAATAAATGTTAGCCTTTAAGTGCCAGCTGTCACTCTATGCATGGCCTCCCTTCTTACAACTAACCTCTCCGTCACCTCGCCTTGTCTCCCTAACTTGTCCTATTATGCAGTACCAAGCTGAGTCATTGTTTCAAGCAGGAGGTGACATGTTAATAGCTTAATAATAGTATAATCTCGCAAATAATAATATGCTGTCACACTGTCTGAAGCACAATGTTTACAGGAGAAGTGGTAATGTATGATGACAGTAATTTGAATAAAAATGAATTTACTGCTCTTGTCTCATTTGCAGTAAATTTTCGCATCTTTCATGCACAACTGGTGCTCCATGACCTCTTTCATTATTGTGTTCTCAGTGGCTGCTGCTTGCTTTAAAGTGAAAGGCAGGCAGAGGAAACAGAAACCTGCAGCTTAATAACTGATCTCCAGAAAGGGAGTTCTGAAAATCTCCCTTCGTTTGTTTACGGAGATGATCCGGTGTCAGGCAGGCTGTTTAATTACTGCAAGCTGGAGGTGCCGATTGAAAAGCAGGCACGAGCTGATATGATTATGTATTGACAATCTGCAAAATTATTGTCATTAAAATGTGTCAGAGGGAAAAAAGTGCCTGGAATACAGAGGGGAGCGTTTGGTTTGAAGTTAAAGTTTACGCAGCTTTGAGGAAAAGACTATTTTAAATGGTATTGTTTGCCATGGAGAAGAGCAATTTTTTCTATTTGCCATGGGAAAAGCATCAAAAGCGATCCACTTTATTACCTTTAGTTCGTTATAGATGTATGTTGTTTTGATAGCGAACTGGTAAAACTTAAAAATGATCCCTGAATATAGAAAATAACTGGGTGTGTTTCACGTTGTGGGTGGTTTCCTAACTTATCCGTGTGCTGTATCATAAAACTCTGCCGTTTCTATGTGTGGTATGGACCAGAAGCCCTGGTATTATTCTGACAAACAAATAGGGAATCTACTCTAGATCAAAACTGCCTTTGGAAAATTTAAATTCCTAGGACAGTTCTGCTTCACTAACAGAAAAAAAGAAGTTATTATGTGATGTGGTTCATTTGATGAAAAAGAAGAAAGTTTACAACTCACAACTGATATGCCTGGGCTAAATTTAGTTTGATGGAATGAGGACAACTAATTGAAACTTGCTGGGACTCAAAACACTGCACAGAACAAATCCTCCAAAAAACTGCTATCGTCTATCTAAGTTTAAGAGAACATATAGAATTAAAAAGATGGCTTCTCCATGACCTAGTTCAGGGGTTGAAGCAACTATGACCACAGGTTGCCTCTCTGTGTATATATAAATGCACTTGTATATTGCATATATAATGTGTTATATTGCATATATAATATGTGTGTATATATGCATTTGTATATTATATGTATGCATTTATATATTATATATATACATTTATATATTTTATACATATATATATATATATATGCACTTGCTCCTGCAGAAACTGGGCTGCTGCTGAACACCGTGTGTGTTCACAGGGAGAGTGGATCACCTATATTTTTTGGTAGTAAATCATAAGAAAACACAACTTGTATTTCTGAAGCTGTTTTTAAGAGGGGCAAAAATTGGTCTGCAGTGTCCTTTAAGTGGGATGTGCACACTTATGCTAAAGGTTGAGCTCTTTACTTTCAGCTGATTTAAAGAAATATGATTTTTTTTTCCTAAATCAACATTAATCTAAGGAATTCAATACAGTTTTCAAAACTACCTCCCATTTTTATTTGCAATGTGCAGGCTAGAGCCAGCTCTCCTGGTACATAAAAGGTATGCTACCTCCATTTGTTTTATACTCTATACAGTGAAATACGATAATAAATGGTGTGCATCGGGTGGTTGCAGGGCTGCCCAAGGACCCCCTCATTTTGGGTGCCAGGGCACAGCACCCAGCTCCCCGCTGGGCCAAGGATGGGCTGTAGGAACCATCACCTCCTACTTTTTCCTATTGTCTTCAGAGATGTTGCATATAGGAGGGAACTTCCAAATCTTATGTTAATAAATGACTCTTCGTCAGGGACTGTAGTGACAGGACAAGGGGTAATAGGTTAAAACTTAAACAAGGGACGTTTAGATTGGATCTAAGGAGGAAATTCTTTCCTGTGAGGGTGGTGAGACACTGGAATGGGTTGCCCAGGGAGGTTGTGAGTGCTCCATCCCTGGTGGTGTTCAAGGCCAGGTTGGACGAAGCCTTGTGTGGGATGGTTTAGTGTGAGGTGTCCCTGCCCATGGCAGGGGGGTTGGAACTGGATGATCTTAAGGTCCTTTCCAACCCTAACTATTCTATGATTTTATGATTTACCTTTCAAGTGTGGCATTCTGAGGAAAATACTTGGTAAAAGCGGATTGCAGAGAAATCATGTCACCAGCTGCAGAAATCTGCTGTGAGGTTTTACAGTGTATGTGGTCCCGCATAGGCAAAAGACAGAACTTTGAGAATGTCACTCTGATACAGTTCTCTTTGAAACCAGGGGAAAACTTGTCGTCTCCATTAGGAAAGCGCAGGGGCGATGTGTTCAAATATGTGCTTAACTTCAAACCTCTCAGTAATTCCACTGAAGCAAGCATAGTGCTCTTTGCATGCCTTGAGTTAAGGATGGGGTTGATGGGTTTCATAAGCACCTCGCAAAGCTGGGCTTGGTTTTGAACTGAACTTTCAATTTCTGTTTACATCAGAAGTGCAAGGAGCTTCAGGAGGATTATTCAGACTAGCAAAGGCTGAGTGGCCCCCTCCAGTAAACTGCAATAAAATTAATTGTTTTTCTGAAATTTTCCATTTTTGATTGGAAAACGTTTTCTCTTAAAAAAATTTCTTTCTTTTTCCTGGTCTAATTTCAACATTTTCTTCCAAAAAAGTATTTAACATCATTTTAGAAATCCCAGTCCTGTGAATTAAAATGCAAAATATTTGTGACATCACAGAACTAATTAATGATTAATGGAGATTATGCGCAAAAGGATAGAAAAGAACAGAGCAACAAAGCCTCACTTTGGCTGACAGCATTTATTTCACGTATATGAAAGATCTCTTCTCACTGAACCACTGATGTTCAAGGGGATATCTACACTTCTATGTTGTGCTTGAAACCGCAAGGTCCTTTTTGTTGCTTAGTGTTACCTCTTAATTATTTAAATGTAAGAGAGTCTGATTAAAGGTCTTAATGAGATGTGTGTAAGACTGGTTAATGTGTCACTGTTCTGAATGGCCAATGTCATCTCACGGATATATGAGCTAGTTATTTGCCAAAAGGTAGGAAAGTTTCACAGGCATGAAAAAAGCCCCAAACATTGCATTTATGGAAATAAATAGTGGGTGGACCTGATTTTCCTGGCATGAAAGTCAAGTGGAGTTTTTAATTGACTCCAACAGGCGCTGGATCAGGCCTGTGGGGTGTTTGGTGCTCCGTTACAAGTTAGTGCTCTCTCTAATCACCTTGTTCTCTAAAGGAAATAGATACTAAACAGGAACCATCTGGTAATACATTCTGTACCTCTTAATTACAATGTTTTGAGTGGCACCTAAATAAATTTCATTTACAAGCACATGACTGCTTGTCAAAAGCTCTGTTGATAATTTTATTATTGTAGTATACCTTCTTGCTTAATGACCCTGGCCCAGTAAAGTCAGGAATATTTAGCTCTGTGGCAAAAAATGTTATTGTCTTAAAAAGGGAGATACAGAAACTCGACCTTTCATGTCACATTTGTAATTTTGAAACCTATTTATTTCTGTATTGTATTTTGGTAGACATTTGCACCTGACATGGTGATATATCGGCAGTAAAAATGACCAAAACTCTAATGCATTTTTAGAGAGAAGTTGAGGCAGCTCTGTGGAGGGCCACAGTATTGTTGTAAATGCCTGTGTTATTTTATGATCTGTGTGTTTCTCTGTAGATGTACTGTAGCATTTAGACAATTTTCTCTTTGTCAGCTGCAGGAAACGATCAATATTACAAAGAAGATGAGTGACTCTGTGAATTAGTCTCCTGTATTTACACCGTGGGAAGCAGGGATTTGAATCCTGTCCCTGGTTTCAGGGCTGAGCCACAAACCCTGTTCAAGGTCCAGGTTTGAGGCTCCATCAAATTTGGAGGTTTTCAGTTTGGGGTAGCAGCCTATCCAGTACTGGAGCTGAAAATGTCTTTCCTAGAGTCTCGATAAGCCCTGGTGGAAATTGATTTATTACAAAATCAACATGTGAGGCGCTGGCACAGGGTGCCCAGAGGAGCTGTGGCTGCCCCATCCCTGGCAGTGCTCAAGGCCAGGTTGGACGAGGCTTGGAGTAAGCTGCTCTAGTGCGAGGTGTCGCTGCCCATTGCAGGGGATTGGAACTGGGTGAGCTTTAAGGTCTGTTTCAACACAAACCATACGAGGATTCTATGACTGGCAGCCTACATTGGAGAAGAACCCAGGACTGTGCTAGGAGGAGTGGTGCCTGTGGGGATGTGCCACCATTGTGGCCTCACTGTGTCACCCTAGATCTCCTGGAAGGTTTCTTTGGGGTGCAAAGGAAGAAGGTTTTCTCATGCTGTGTCATCAAAATTGGCACATCCAGTTGCAGCGGTGAGCAGTATCCTGCACAGTAAAACCTTGGTCCATCTCAGTGTGATACACATTGAATACAAAAGTAAAATCCCAGTAATGTGCAGCTTTTGCTAAGTTTTGCTGGCAAAATGCTAATTCATCTCTTCATTCAAACGTCTTTTTAAAGTAACAAGTTGGAGGGGACAAAAATACTAGGAGGAAGGGCAGAGGGGAGG
The DNA here is from genome assembly GCF_037157495.1 of Lathamus discolor. Lineage (NCBI taxonomy): Eukaryota > Metazoa > Chordata > Aves > Psittaciformes > Psittacidae > Lathamus > Lathamus discolor. The sequence goes on from NC_088886.1 coordinate 150,423,697, forward strand.
TTTCTGGGAAAGCAGGAGAAGTGTGGCACCTGGAGGGGTTTTGTCCAATTGTTTGGGATGAGCCGCCCATGGGAAAACAGAGCCGCATAAAAAGTAAAATAGCCTTGTTTCTAAGCTCATGGCAAATTACAAAAGGAATTCTACTGCTCTCAGCAGGGTCCTTTATTCCTTTTTAGCTGCAGTTGATGTTTTTTTCTCTTCTTAAAATAATTTTGTCGCTAGGTCTCAGTCCTGACGTGGGAACTTTAGGAAACAGATAAGCTTTCAAATATTGTTTAAATCAATCCTTTAGCAAACTGGAGCTGAAATAGCATTGAAAGTCAGGGAGGTGCTGGTAAAACAGGCAGCGTGATCATTGCCAGGTGGGTTTGTATGGTTGGGCTTGAGGAGCTGTCTAAGCGGGAGACGGGGAATTCACTGTACACAGCAAACTGTTATCCCCAACAATATAATATCTGGATTTGAAGCTGATATTTAAAGAGGGCACTTGCTTTACTTATGAGATTAAAGGCAAATGCTCTCTTTCAAAAACGAAGTCATGCTGTGTTTTGCACCTTTTGACACTTATTAACTCAGGTCATTAAAAGGAGGCTAATTAAAAAAGAATGTAAAACAAAAGAGTCATTTGTCTGTCGCTGAGCTCGGTTCTTCATGTACTCTGGCTGGAGGCAGTCTCTGTTTAAACCTTGGGTACAGAAAGCACTGAGAGCCACTGGGGCATGCTTGGAGCTTGTCATGGCTTTTGGCGAGACTATGGTCCGGCTCATTATGCACCTCATAAAGAAGAGAAGTCATTGTCATCAAAATTAGCTGAAGCTGGAATTTACATTCATGGAAATTTTGGTTTCACCACTGTCCTCTGGGGCTGGACAATAAAGGAAACCTTTTACCAGCTGCAGTTAAAGTAAGTGAAGTTCAATAAATGCTTAGTGCTTCATTAAGGCATTTCCGAACGCACTGTGCTACATGCACGTGATATTTTACAGCTGACGAGAATCTGGTACAAGGAGCGTGTGAAGTTCCAAGTTCCTGGTGTGTGAGATGTGCACGGCACATCCAAACCCAGCTTGCAAAGAACCAGCCTTTTATAACCACTACTTATCCCCAAAGGGAGACTTTGCTAGAAGGCACCTTCCCTCTTTAAGGTTAAAAAAGTGTTGTCACGGGAATAAACTCTTCTGATGCTAGTGAGAGAGTCCTTCCAAGGACTTCAAAGAGGATATGGACAGATTTGTGGGGGTTTTATTACTAAAACCATGTCAGATTTGAGGAAGAAACGTTGTTGTGCCAGTTGGTCTGTCCTGGAGCCCATCCAAACTGAGGTGGAGGTATGCTGAGAGCAGGAGATTTGCTGGGAGGGTTTTACATCCCGTTGAACTCTGCAAAGGAAGCCATAAAGTATCAATAGCCTAGGAGGATGCCCACCTCTCCCCATGCAGAGTAAGGTGACAGACCTCGGTGCTGGTTTTGCTATGCTGCTGCAGGTCCAAGGCTGTAAAGATATTTATGGAAACATGTCCAGCAGGATTTCAATCACATCCCACAGCAATGTGCTTTGCTGACCTTCGAGCGCTGGGTCAATCACCAAACATTTCTAGAGAGGGTTCTCCAAACAGAAAGTGTGCTTCTTCGAAAATCCAAGATTTGTGGGTTGGAATCAATTTTGGCCGCTGTTTTTTAAAGCCTCCCCAATCTCTCCCCACACTGATGACCGTAAATTCAGTCCAGAGCCTTGATTCATAAGGTATTTAAACAGATGCTCTTATTTAAACATAAATCCTATCATAAACTTCAAATTTATGCTTACATGATATCCTGACTTAGGGTCTTAGAGCTGGAAAACACAAAGGGATTAATGAACTTAAGGAAAAGGTTAGGAATGTCATTCAAATGCTGATTGAGGCAATGGCCTTTCTGAGACAAGGTCTCTCCAGTGCTGGAGTCCAGCCCAAGCCTGGGAGAGGGTCGGAGGCAGACGGAGTAGGATCCTGCCCTGGTCTCAGGAGGGACATGGGCAGCAGGGGACCACCTCCACATCCCTGTCCTGGTACATCCAGCCAAGGAGAGGAAAAGCGGGCAAGGGAATTTAAAGTGAAAGGAATTATTTGATTTAGTATTTATACAGATTGAAGGGACCTGCGTGCCAAGTTCAGAGCTTCAATACTACCCACCCACAGGACAAAAGGGTTAATAAACGTCTGCAGCAAAACGCCTGGTGCTGGTGAGGGCTTCGTTCATCGCGGGAGGGAGCGGGACCTGCTTTGTGCAGGAATCTGGCTGTAACCAGAATATCCTGCAGGAAGCAGTCGTTTTAAACAAGCCATTTTTTGTTCTGGAATATAATTAATACATCAGGTCATGTTTTGTACTGCCAGTGGCGTGTTTATTACATTATTACCTCACAGACATTTTGAGCTGTAGTCCAGGAGTTAGGAGTCACTGGCTTTCTCGCAGAGCTATCCCATTTAAGCAGGGTAGGTTTATACTTAGTCTGTGAATATTCATGTCTCCTGAAAATAATAACAGTATTATTGTGGCTGAAATCTTCAGGGAAGCTAGCTGCCAGTGAGAGATTATTTAAAGCAGGTTCTCCCATCACCCCTCCCCAGTGAAAATGCTCAGAAAAATCCTTATAGACACATAGGCATGAGGGGGGTTTTTTCCCTTTTTTTTTTTTCTTTTTCCAAAGCTGTGTTTCCAAGGATAAAATCTTACTTGCAAAGATCCTTATTACATGTGCGTACCCTTAAGCTGCTGAGATGACACCACCACTTACAGGTGGTGGAGTGAAAGCAAGCAAAAGCACCAAACCCCTAAAGTCTCAAGTCACTGCAATCATCTTCAACTCCCAAATTGTCCTGGAAGGAGAATAGCATCGGATTTGTCTTAGGCTGTTTGGCCAAACTGGGGCACAGATGGGATAATGACTTTTACAAACAGCATTTTGATGAGAGGAGGGGAGAAGGAATCATATGTAAAATGCACAAAGGCTGCATAAACACACTGATGCCTGCAGCTGGAACAAACTAAAAAGATGTTTAATAATTTAGAACCAAGCAGGCAGGGCCTGTGCAGCTGTTGTGTGCAGGGGACCATGAAAGTCTTCCATTTGACAGCTGGCTCCATCTTTCCCCAGTTGCTACGTGAAGAAGCGAATGCAGATTTGGGATTAGCCAATCCCTGTTACCCCTGCCCATCTGCCACCAAGACCCCCAGCTCCGGCTCCTCTCGCCGGAGAAGCACAGACATAAAAAAGTCCACACTCTCCCAAACATATGTATGCATCAGGATCAGCCGTCAGCCGTTCGGAGGATCTGTTGACATGCCGCCAGTACATGGCTGCTGTCGTTTTTGCTGCAGGGCACATTTTGCATTTCACACATTTGCAGAAATACAAAATGCTGTTGGATGCAAACAATTCAGGGCCTAATTGGCTGAATTACTTCAATGTTACCTTGTGTCCCCCACCTGATTAACATAGCTCAGCTGGGAGGGCTGGGAAGGAAGGAGCAGACAGGGATTTGGAGGGCAGGTGAAGCTGTGTTTGCCCATGAAAGCGAGATCCTTAGCGAAGTCCCAGCTGAGCCGGAGCGGGGCTGTGCCAGGCAGATAGCTGCAAGCAGGAGGGGAGATGCCGAGGTGGCCGCGGGCTCCGGCGAGGCAACGTTCACCCAGGCATTCCCTACGAAGGAAGGAAGCGAAGGCGGATGGGTGGCGTTCGGGCCATCCCTGGCCCCAGCGGCGGCCGCTCAATGAAGGAGCATGGCTGGGAAATACTGAACGTATTTTAGGAAGGAGAAGGGTTTCTAATCCTGACCCCCCATGTCAATACCAGAATAAGAAAAACCACAGAGGAACTAATAATCATTATTAGAGCCTATTCCAAAATTGCATTCTATTATTATTAATGAGGCAGACTAGCATTTGTTCTTATCCAAGAGGACGTAAAGAGCCTGCGAAAGATGCAACAATTACAAAGCAAAGAATTTTATGTTCTTATTTAACAACAAAACAGTCCAAAATGGGTAAAGGTTTAGTGTTTATTTTCTATTTTTTTCCCTGTTTTGCTGAGAAATCATTTTATTTCAGTTGAATTTCACACATAAATATTTACAGGAGATTTGCATTTTCTCACAGCCTGTTCATAATCATGTTCTGTACTGGGAATCTTTCTCTTTTTGGCTTTTTCTTTTCTTTTTTTTCATTCCTGGTCCTGTTTTGTTTTAAATAATACAGCTTACAGGGAAAAGATGAACTGGTTTGTTAAATGAGGCAATTGTCTTTCATGCTGATACGACCAGAGAAACAGGGAAAATCCACACCACGATTTTTAAAACTGGAATTGCTAAGCAAAGTGTCAGCCTGTAAATCTTTTTCTAATAAGGCGTCGCCACGTTTGCTTGTGCACAGGATGGTTTTCCATCCCATGCCTTTAAGAAAAGGGAATAAAACCCCGTCTCCCATTGTCAGCACTGCCACGCAGAGCAGCCCTAGCGATGCCAGGCTGCCCAAGCCGTTACCACCATTGCTTCCCTCCAGCAGCTGGCTCTATAATGCCGAACTGGCTGAGGTTTCCCCCCCCACCTCTGCCTCCAATTACTGTGACCATAGTAAAAAGTCTAGACAAAACGGATGAAATCACCACCTTTTGAAAGATCTCATTACATCAGGCACTTTAAATTCCAAAATTCATCTCACTGGCAGGATCGGCTTTTATATCTCCCTGTCCTGGAGTGAAACAGCAGCCAACACATGCCCAGGAATCTCGCTTTCAGGGAGATGGGATCCTTAGTAGATAAAGACAATGAGAAGAGGGATGGTGTAGGACAACAGAGGTAAACGGCTTGGTATTTATTAGTGATGGATTCTGACCGATATCATCCCATCCTGCCCATATCAGCCCTTATGCTCCCACTCACACCATCCTCTGTCACCCCAGTGAGGACGGACGGATGAGGACGAAGGGAGACGAGGAGCTCATTGATTAGGGTGACCTCTCCTCACCTCCCCTTCCCTTGTCAAATACTTAAAAGAGTGCTGCGGGGAGCTAATAAGGCAGGGTTTGGCCCTCCTCCACTTGGCATTTGCTTGCAGGAGTGTTTGAACTGCTCTGATGTGGACGGCTGCTTTGCAGCTCTGAATATTCAGCTGCCACCGAAATGCTCTTTAGCTGACCCTAAATTTGTACCATAATGGCCCTTGGTGCCTAGACAGTTAATGCCAGAGGTGTGGTCCCTTGGGCTTACTTTTATTTATGTTCCAGGCCGGCTTCTTTTCTTAAAAGTGTGCACTTGTAAAATCCATTTTCCTTTCCCACCCCTCCTGATTGCGCTATAATTTTTATTCTTGCTTCATCAGCAGCCCTGAGATTTACAATTAGGTGCAAAAAACGGAGTTAAGGTTGCGACACGCACAAAAGCAAAGAGATTCAAAGTTAAGGGTGAAACCCTATCCTTAATTCACTCTGTAGGGTACTTTTTTCTGCTTTTCTTGTCTTTTTTTTGGGGGGGGGGAAAGGAGAAGCAAAAAGGCTCTAACATGAAAGCCTAAGCATGGGCTGGCGATTGCCGGGGCCAGATCCAGGGCAACGAGCCACCGCGTGCTGCCACTTCAAACCGGGCTGCCAAATTCCACCGCACTCAGAGGATGACCCGCAGCAACCCCATTTCAGGCTTGGGTGTCTCTTCGGCAGAGGCTGCCAATTAGAGCAAACGGTGCCAAATTATTTGGCAGATCCGTGCCACGGACAGACAGCCAGTCATAGATTTGTGCTGGTTTCCTTGAAGTAATTACCATGACAATAACGCGAACTTGAATAAAGAAAACATTTTTACGGCCGAGGAGAGGGGCGTGAGAAGAAGCGGACGGGGAGCTGGAGACAACTGATCCCGTTTCGCTGGTGAAGTGTTTGATTCGGCCCGTGACGCCAACCCGGTTGCTGAAATGACATCTGCTGCTGCCTCTGCATCTGCTGAGCCCCCCAAAGTCGCTCAGTGCTCATGGGCCGGGTGGTTTGCTGTAGTGTCCAATGTCAGAGGATACAAGTGCACAGTCAGTGCTGCTTGTCCTTGGACTTTTTCCCCTTCTAAAGAGTTAAAATACAAAAAGAACAGCAGAAAATATGCTGGTGGAGAGCTGCTTGTGCAGATATGTGTCTGGGAGAGTTGTGTGACTCCAGGGTGAGCCTTTAGGGTGGAATGACGCAGAAATGGCTAAGTAAGGGATGGAGGGGTTGGAAGGAGTTGTTGCAGGAATGGTGGACTTTCAGGGTGCTGAGCACCTGCCCTTTCATCTGTCTTTCCCTCACTTCCACTATAGCCATCCATAGGGAAACAAAGCATTGCTCTTTTGCTATGCAGGACTTGCAATGAAGGGGAAGCAACACCATGCTGGCCGTGGCTCCAGCACTGCATTGGCCGTGACTCCAGCATCACATTGGCCATGGACACGAGGGCTCTGCAGGGTCTACTCCATCCACGAGGGAAATTCAGGCACAAATCCCATCTCTATCCAGGTGAAGAGATGGATTCCCCCACTTGGGGTACAGCAGAAATCTCTTCCTGCATGTCTCTGTGCCCAGCTCTTAGGCAAGGATATTTAATTCTAGCCCGAAACAAAGGCAGTTGTTGCGCACTGCCTCTTGAATACGGCTGGGACAAATAGACTGTCAAGGGGAGTTTACTTCCTTTGTTAATAAAAAAGAAGAAAAAGAGTTTATGGATCTTTTCCTGAATATGAATATTAAATAGACTAGTTGTGGGAACTCTGATTTTAATTTCCTATGTCTTTATTTGGAATTCTACTCCCTCTTGGAAAGGTGTCTACTTAAATATAGGAGGAAAGGGAATTTAATGAATTACAAAAAGGGTTATTTTACATGGAAAATGTGTATTCCTGGCTATTTCCATTTAAAGAACATGACATTAGTGTGGAAATTGCCCCTTATGAACAGGTCATTAATGTCAACTCTACTAAAACTGACATCACCTGCTACTATTTTAATTGTGTGTTTTACTAATGCTAACCATTTTCCTGACAATAGAACCCCCATAAGCTTAATGAATCTTTGCAGAATACATAAACCAAGGTCAATATGTAAGAAATGCTTCAAATGTTAAGAAACTCTCTCTGCAAAGCCGAAAGAAAAGTTTATTATTCTTTTGAATAAGAGCAAAAATAGAAATCCTACGCAATATGTTTTCCAGACCATAGTATATAAAAAGCTTTGATGCTTTTGGAAATCTTTTCGATTAGCTACTATTTTATATGAAGAAAAGGACTTATTTAACTGGGTTACAATTCTAAGATTTATTCTCTTTTTTTTCTAATACAAGTGGCATATTAAAAAAAACACCCAAATCCCGAATACTTCCTTAGTGTCATATGTAACAGGCGCATTTTTTTCCCATGGTTTGGGGGGGAGAAAGAGAGAAAATGAAATCCAGATTTGTAATTCCTAACAGGAGAAATTTGATCCTTTCCAATGTTTAAGTAATATTTCCTGTAAAACATACGAGGCCATCTGCAGAGCTGTTTCCAGACACATTTTGAAGTGGCAAGGGCAAGTGAAAGAGACCCGAATGGAGGCTGGCATTTCACCTCTGGGACATGGAGCATTAAAGGTTTCTAAAAGCTGGTTCTACAATTTTACAAAGTATTCAACCACTGCATAGTTCATAATTTGTTTAATTTACCTACCTTTTATAGGTATGGGGAGGGGGAAATCCGCTCTGTAAGAGACAGTATAAAAACCAAGACAGCTGTAAAAAGCTACTGTACAGCTATCAAGAATGCTTCATGATTTTAGTTGATTGAAATTGTATTTTATTCTTTACAGGCCCAGTGCAAAGATTACAGGGAAATATTCACCTAGAAAAACTGTACAGAGTGAAACATATTTGGGTAGACAACAGAAACACCAAGCCCTTTTTGCTATTTAAGTCTATTATGGAATTTTGTTTTATTGTTGATCTCCAGGGTCACCTTATGAATTCGTGTTAGTAAAATGTTACGGCCTCACTATAATATTCACTTTGTGGAAGGGCCTGCATTTACCAAATCTCATCCGAGATTGAATATAAATGAGGAACTTGCATCTCTCTTCAAGGAATATATTTTACACTGTTTTCTCCCCCCTTCTGAGTTACAGACAGATTCTAAAATGGAATTCTTTTTCTTACACCAGGATTCAGTAAAATGACTGAACAGTTTGGCTTCCCTTCGATATATGTCTTAAGTTGAAAATTTGCATCCTTCAAATAGTTAACTTCAGGGCCAGATTCTGCCCTCGGATGCGCATGTTTGGGAACCCCATTAACTTCCCTGGAAAATAATGTTATCCTGTTTGGATGCACTCGAATGAGATACATTACAGGGCTACCTTCTGTCATCCCTCTGTAAAACTCAGTATTTGCTGCAATTTTTATTTTGCTGACTGGTGTAGCCCTTTCTATTCTGTTACCACCAACTGATCTGCTGGATATTTGTACGTGTCCTCTCACGTATCTGTGCTGTGCTGTTAAGATTAAATAAGACAAGGGGGATATTTCTGGTAGTGCCTATGAAATCTGAAAAATGCCATCTGTTTTTGTGACCAGTTTCATTGTGTTCGCAAAGCACTTTCTGCAGCTAGAAAGGCTTTGGTCAGATGTAGTGAAAGACAATCATGGGTGCATGCCCCACATCTTCCCTCCGTGGAGCCCAGTGTCAGCAGCTTTTGTTAAAATTATATTAAGCAAAAAGTTCTCTAAGAATTGAAAATTCATCGCGTCAGTTGCTCCAGTGTTCATTTAGTAAGAAAATGAAGCTCATTTCAGTTTCTACACAGTGCTCCTGTCTCTGCTTTTCACTTGCAGGATGGAAGAGCCCTCTTCTATCAATTTCTTTAGCTTCACAGAAATACTCCTAAGCCTTCTTCATGTAGACACCAGAGGCAGGAGTATCCCACCAGGAGCCTGGTGCTCCCACTGATGCAGTGGTCTAAATCCTGTGGTTAATTTGAGGATTAAAGAGATCTTCAGCTGCACACGAAGCACTGCTAAGAGTTATTACAACCTCTCCCTGGCACCCGTGGGTCACAAAACCTCACCATCCTGCAAATGGACTTACTTCCATCCCTCCTTTCAACTTGCTTTATTTCTTCTTGTTCGAGCAGAATTTATGACACTGAATTTCAAAGTTAACACAAAGTGAGTGGGAGGATACAGAGAAAACCATTTTCCACATTAAGGTTTTTTTTTATCACGGCATCTTGCCCATCCCACCAGCTGCTTTTGGCATCGCAACTCCGCGCTCTGATCCTGCATGAAGTCAGAAAGAACCTTCGAAACTGTCACTTCCATTTCCTACCGAAAGCAAAACATTTCCTACAAGGAAAGCACACATTACAGCTGAATTATAAATGAGGACTGGTATTTTTGCAAGGTACAAATCGGAGGCATTCTCCATATTGTTAGAATACCAATTTTATTTTCCTGGTGTGTAGTACCCAGTGCAGCGCGGCATCCCTGGAGATGTGGGCATTCTCCAGAGATTACTTCAGCATTGCATTACTGCTATCACATATCCATTATATATACTCTTTCAGACAAGTGGAAATGTTTTCACAAAAACAATCTGGAATCTTGGCTTAAAACCCAAGCTTGCTGTCAAGGCAAACAGAGTAGCCTCAAAGAGGACTTATTTTTATTTTGTTCAGACAAGTATGTTGTTTCTGGATTATAATAAGGGAAAATATAGCAGCTATCAGTCTTCAGTTTATTTGACAAGCTTCCTCTGACAAACCTAGAGGAATAAGCCCTGGCCCTGCAAACCCGTTCAGGTATTCCCTTTGGCTCCAGCACTTTTATTAGTGTGATTAAGGGCCACACACATCTTTACAGTACAGGAGTCATAGGATGTGATGATATATTTGCTTGCCCGTTACTTGTTTTGCAAAGTTTTAAAAGCCTTTGCCTGTTTGGGTGCTTGTCACTCTCAGCCGGTGCTTTAAGAGCTTGTCCCATCACCTATCAAACAAGGTCAATGAGCAGGTTATAATCAGATGTCAAAAAAACAAATGCAAACTTGAAATCAAGTGATTTGCTGTCCATTTTCATTACGTTCTTCCCAAGGAAGCTAACACTTTATGCAGCACAAGGGACATTTGTAAAGGGTCAGCCACTATGCTGAAAGCAAGACGTGGTGTGATGGTTTTCACCCAAATGGAGTTTAACGATACTGAGGGTAAAGGGAAGGCTGCCTTGTTTGGGGAAGAATGCACTGTAAACAGAGCAGCATCTCTTCACCTTGCAGCTAATCCTCCTTTGTAAAGTGTGGGCAGTTTTAATATTCATGTGTTTACATTACTCTGAGTTTACTACTTTTTAGACTAGAATTTTCCCTATACTGGCAGCTAAAAACGTCTTGGGACATGGGAGATTCTAGCTTTATTATAATACTCCATTTTAATATTACAATTTCAATTTGTTTAAGAATTCCAGCATGAAGCTGCTCTCAGGTAGAGAACACCTCTGTGGTGAGGTCTGGCCTCAATGGAAAACAGCAAGCCTTGCAAAGGGTGGGTAGCCTTAACATAGCTGGGCCCTGTGGCTTCCTAGGGGATGGTAGGACTGCAGCACCCTAACCAGGGTCTAATCCCAGAATAGGTTAAGGACAAGTCTAAAGAGAATATTCGGGCTGTGGGGTGTTATAGGATGCTATTGTAGAGCAGCATTGCGCAGCCAGTACATAGGAAGCATGGTGGAAGCTCTACTTACCTATCTTTGCCTTAAGCTTCTGGGTTTGGCCCACTGAATCCAGGGCTGTGTTATTCAATGAGGCTCTGAGATGCCACTTTTCTGCAGAACTCTGGTCTCCTGGCTGGCTGTACGTATGGTGAAAGCACTTTAAGTTTGTAGCAATGAATTGAGCAGGGCTGGAGCTGCGTATTCAAACACAGAGGGAAAAAGCATATAAGCCTGATGTGGCAACGTCTCAGAGCAATGTACTACTACCCTGTTACACATTGGGAAGACACTTCAGGTTTTGGCTGTATAAATGGGATTGTATTGGAGCACTGCTTGGGAAAGGCATGTCACTTGGAGAACGTGAAATATTGAGCAACTTGAATTGTTTTTCCATGAAGCTTATCCCTTGATAGCACTTTCATTTCTTATATATCCTTAATACAGCGCAATTTAAATGTTTTCTGGGCAGAGTTATGCTTATAATGCTTCTTTCCCAACATAATATTGGCTGTAACGCGGGTGCACTGGCGAGAAGTCACAGATTGTTTCTTTGCCATTTTGTGTCTCCTAGTTCAAGATAGGAATGTCTAACTTAACGTATTTCGCAAATAATTTTTACAAGCAAATGCTTTGTTCTCAATTTTTCTGTATTTGTTTTATAAATTGTTCCATTCACATATTTCAGAAAATTCCCCAAATGAGGCTGAGAATTTTTTTCTCCCCCTTCTCTCTCTTTTTTCCTAAAGGTTGCATTAATATTTCACATGTATCTGCCTTTAATTAAATTATAACATTGTAAAGTGGCAAAGAGTTTTCTCGTTCCCCAAATTAGACATGAGAACCACAAACAAATTAATTTGTGTCTCAGGGTTTTGACTGGGCCTCTTGGCCTGCTCCAGCACTAACACAGGCACTCGTGACCCTCTGGATTTCAAACGCCTCAGGGTAAAAAGCAATTATAAAAACATGACTCTCCCAGATCAGCTTTCGAATCTGCCTTGTCTCTGTTTTATTGATGGGAGATTGAAGGAAGATTCAAATCAGCCATCCTTCAATTCTTTACCAGCAGCAAAATACAGAAATCATTAGCTTTTTCTGTGTAAATGACTTTGTCCTGCTTTATTATTCAAAACTGGCCGGGCATTTGACTTAAAAAGGCCATGCTGAATATTTATTTCTAGTTTTAGTACTTGCAAATAGTCCTTTGCTTTGCACCTTATTTTCTTTTTCAGAATGTATTTTCATAACAACTAGAACAAAGACTAATTAATATGTGTATTTTTAATAGCTAAATGTGCTGTTAAAATAGCTAATATGCACAATGACTTAAATCAGGACGATCCTCCTCTCATAGGCCTATTGTTATTGTAAGGAAATCCTACTGCACAACCATGTAAAAAAATCAGTGAAAAAATTAAACATCTGTTTGATTTTACTTCTCTGCCTGGTTGGTTGTGTTCATTTGCTGAAAAGCAAGTGTGGGATGAGAACAAAATGTTCCCTTTAAATCCCAGTGTTATTATGTACATTCATGGTGGCAAGTTTAATCAGTTCCCCAAAATGGGTAAAGTGTTTGGTATAGAGGTAGGGGAATAGGGAGAAGCAGTGGGAATTGCTGTAGGTGCAGCCAGGCTCAGAGGAGGAACTGGTCTGAGGTGTGGTTATTGTTTTTTAATGAGTCTGAAAGGACCGGTGCATCAACACCAAAAGGTTGTGAGGCACGAGGATACACGGATCCTCAAACCCGGGTACCCAGCAAGGATGGTCCTTTGCTATTTGAATCATTATGGGGGGTTGGAACTTGATGATCTTTAAGATTCCTTCCAACCTCAACCTTTCTATGATTGTATGGTTCTACGATAACAGCACTTTAAAGCATCACATAAGTTTTGTGCAGCTCCAGAAGGGAATGCGTGATGTGAGCATGTGCTTTGCTTGGCAGAAGCTGCTAGTGAAGGCATGGGCTAAAGAAAATCCTTTCTTTTCACCCAACCCAATGTGAGATGCAGGTGGTGGTGCCTGGGTGTGGGTTCATGCCAGGCTGAGGAGGGTTTTCTTATTTCTCTTTCCATTTGGAATAACATGCAGGTTTGACTTTGATTTCAGTCCAAGTGAGGGCACAGTCCACGTTGTGAGCAGGTCAAGTTTCAGAGGCGTCAGATAAATATGATAGACTCCAGGCATAAAAATGCAGCTCAATAGCTTGTGTACAAGTGAGCAGACCCTCCAGCCAATCTGTCACCTTTCTAAATCCTCCCGGGCTGGTCCTGCAGTTAGAAATGCTGAGTAGCTCAGATGAGGGCTTGCTTAACTGATACAAGGCAGACATTCAATTTTAAGAAGCTGGAGCTTTATTTTTGGAATCCTAGGCTGTGTACAGAATTTAAAAAGCCTAAAGCTATAATGTTTTACTGCTCCTTTGATAAAATTTATATTTAATCATATCTTAAAAACTGTTCTCATTCTGCCACTTGATGTTACCAACCAAGCGGAACCCATCAATGCAACACTATCAGCCTTACTTTTATTTCATTCCCTTACAACTCCTTTTTAATGGTACATACGTTAATGAATTATGGTGGAGTTTCTGTGAAGTACAAATGAAAATTGTACTAAAGGTGGGCCTGTTACCCACAGGTGTTTCATTACCTGGTTGCAACCAGAATGCCGAATCTGACCCATTTACATTGCAAAACGTCCAACTCACGGGCCGGTCTCTACGTCCTTTCTTTTGAAGGTGAGTTTTCCGAAGTTGGGAGGAGTGGAGTTTTTCCGTTGTCTTCGGATCTAAAGCTTTTCACTTACAGGTGGGCTTTAGGAAACCTTTCTAGAGGAGGTGGGAGCTCTGTGTGTGATAGCTGACAGCCTGGGATGGTGGGGATGAGAAACTCGTTGGTAGCTTGGCTGAATTTCCAGTGATGCCCATTTGCTACTGGCAGTTAGAAGATTACACAGGGGTTTGTGCAGTGAGATATCTGTCTCTTTATCAAATTTGTCTCTTTAAAACAGTAGTTAGACTAATTAAAGCCTCTGCTGAACTCTCCCTGCAGCTATACCTGTTAACTCTGCTGTTGTAATGTTGTTGGATGCGTGTGTCTGGGGATACGCGTTGGCCTTCAATGCATTGTTCATGCTACTTGTGGCAAGAATGAGTTAAATGCATTTCTCTCCATTTTTTTTCTCCTCAGAACTGAAACATGTCCAGCAAAGTTGGTGGTCTCCATAAGAAATTCAAACTCTCTGCTGACCAAGTGAAAACACACATGTGCATGTATCAGGCATATACATAATCTTGGCTGAAAATCAGCGCCAGTGACAATTTCACTCAGTGAAATCTTAATTTTGATCCCCGCTCTTAAAAATCGTGTTTGTTTCAGGAATTTTACTTAGAAGACCTTTCAGCCTTTCAGTACCAGACGGACTTCTCCAGTTGTTAATAATTCTCCCTTACAATATGAAGACACTCCAATTTTATTCTCATATAAATCTGAATTAAAATTCAGATTTATTCACATTCGCATGCCAGAAGGTTTGGGTTTTTTGTTTTGTTTCATTCCCTCTTCTCTCAAGTATCCAGCATGGACCACTGCTGCTAAAGACACCAGACTAAAAGGACCATTGGCAATTGCATGTGCCATTTTTTTTTCATTTAAATAGAAATAATTTGTTCTTATTCTTGATAAACACATAAGTAAAAGTCTGTTTCTTTCATTTCTTTCTCTTTTCCTGGAGGAATGGGGGATCTCCCACTGCTGTCTGTTCTTTTCCTCTGTGTTTTGCAGACGGGGGAATCGCATGCAAGGAGCAGCTCCGCATCCTCTGAAGAGGCAACATTAAAGTCAGCATTTGACTGCACTGAATTTTACAGGATTTCTCTCCCAAGTATGATATTGATATCTTTTAAGTGAATGGAGAAATTGAGGAAACTTCCTCTAAATTATTGACTGTGTGTCTAGAGAAGAGATGAATGGGAAATATCTTTATCCCTGATAAAGGTTTAGGTGAATTGAGTTAATCTTCCAGCTTCTGATGTGACCCTTTCCAGTATTATTCTGGGTGAGCTTTTCTGTGCCAAGTCTATGAGGAGGCTGGGAGTGGGGAGAAAGGAAAGATAGACTAATTTTGGTGCTGAGATTTTCCATGTGTCTCAATAATTTTTCTATGAAATCAGGAGAGAGAAACAGGAGCAGGGAGTTGAATCAAAAACATTATAACTTGGCATTGCCTTGCCTTCCTGTTTGTGGTCTCTTAGCATTTTGCAATAATAATTAGAGTGTTTTGGATAAAAAGGTTTGGGGGTGAGAAGTTGGAGGACAGCCCCATTTAGAGACATTAACATCAGCAGGAGCAGAGACCCAAGTCAGGTCCTGACTGGGTGAGCAGTGCCATTGTATCGGCTCAGGGACATTCTTGATCTGCATGCACCCAATGGGATGTGTGTGCAGCTTGGAGGTGCTGGGAGAGGCAGCATCTCAAATCACTTCCAGGCTTATTTTTTGACAGCCTGAATTTGTTCTGGAAGGAAAAAAAACATCCAACCCCCCAGAAAGGTAAGGGAAAACATATAAATAGTTCTGTATTTATAGGAAAAGTTTAGAAGGAAGGAAGACACTGTGACAGGATTTCTTCCTCCAATAACGTCTCCTTGCATCATTTCAGTACAAGGAGACTTTAAATATCTGCTTTTCTGTACATGTAAAATTACTGCAATACAAATTTGATCACATTTGCAAGGATTAAAGGATTTGATCTACAGAATGCATTCTCTTCCTAAGCATGACAAATGGAAGCAATTTACAGATGGCTTCTGAATGTTCCTCTGAAATAATTTTCCTGTTCTGGTCTAGTTTATGCTTTTTTTGTTGTTAGTTTCTGGTTTTGTTTTTCTTTCTTTTTCCCCTCGTGTGTGCCACTAAAGATGTTTTTAGGTATTTAAGCAATCACAATGTCAACAGAGAGGCTTAAAAAAAGACGCTGCATAACTATCGAGTAGCCAAATTACTCATGACTGACAAAAGAAAACAAATAAAGTCAGGCCTGAAGGTATTTAGAAAGCAACTTTTTGCATCCAGCTTCATATTCTCTTGTTTTGGGCATCTTTGTATTTCCATTATATTTTAAAACTATATATATAGTTTTATTCCACATACCACCCCCCCCCCCCAACCCTCCTTTATATGACGCAAAAATCAGCGTGCACTGTGTGAGTACACCTTCCTAAACCTATTACTGGTTTAATGTATTAATGGTTTTGTAAACACGTCTTCAAGGCCAAAAAAAAGCAGCAGGATCTCCTCAAACTTCCAGGTTGTTCTATAAAATTAAATTAAATCAAATATGGACTTGAACGTTTTGTCAGTTTCTGGTTCTGCGAAGCCTGTCTACTTCTTCACGTTTACAAATTGACTAAGCTTTCTGTTTCATATCTGAGAGGACCCGGGAGATCTGCAGACGAGATGCCTACCTTTGAAGAAGTTCTCTCTCCTCTAACACGCACTTGTTTGCTGACTCCACTGGTCAGTCTTCAAGGTCATTGATGTTTGGAAATTGTCAGTTAAAGAAGAGCTAACCATTTTCCTCCTCTGTCCCTTTATGTTCTGATTCCTGTCCCACCTGGGCTCAGGCAGCGATTCCCCCACATCTATGTTTTACCAATTTCAGCCACACCGTGTCCTTATACAAGGCTTCTGCATCGGTCAGTACAAGTGAAACGTGATAAACGAGCGTTTACACACTGTAATAATTGTGTTTTTCTTCTGAGGACGTTGCAGAAAAGCCGATTTTGTCAGCACATCCTAAAGTGGGTTTCCTGGGTAAAAACAACAGCAGCGGCAGAGCTTAGAGATCTCTGCTTCTGTGAAATACTGAGTTTTGACACGAAATGAGTACAACAAGAATTTCAAAGTTAGTTGTAACTTCTTGAATTAAATATTTTTGTTTTTTTCTTAAAAGCACCCAGATCTCAAGGCCAAAGCATAGATACCTTTTCAGTCAATCATGATCAGGCTTTTCTCTTATAACCGCAGAACTAATTTGCTGGGAACTTTAAGTAGCAAGAACTCGATTTAGGATTCTATCAAGGGGATTATGATCCAAATCTTGAATCCACAGGTCCTGTCTTTGGAGTTTCAGTGATTGTTGATAAAAACAAAGGGAAGTGTGGGACACAGGAAAATATTAATAATTAGATATATAGAAGAACCTTTATGTCTTCTACTTTTTTTTTTTAACTGATTGAAGAAGGAAATTCCAAATCAAGGATGTACAATGCCCATTTGGACAAAACAGTTTCTTATGATAATAAGTAATTCATGACAAGGAAATAGTTGTGAGTTGTTTCAACTCCTAATAAAAATAAAGGGAAATAAAATATTGATTACTTAATGTTAACAAAAAAGAAGGAAACAGAAAAAGAAAAGAGGGTTAATCCAAGAGCAAGTGGTTTTGCAAAGCTTCTTTTGGTCAATTTTTGCTGGAATTAAAGAAACATCTTGCAGCATGGGGAGAACTGGGTGGCTGAATGAACAGAGCTTAGTGGTGCCAAAGTCAAAAGTGCCACATCAAGAGCAGGGATGGGACAGGACTGGGTGTGATGGGGGAAAAGAGGATTGGGTGATGGAAAGCTTCGGCAAACATCTTTTCAGCTGATAGAGAGATGCTTGTAAATCTGGGTTGTCTTCAGCTGAAATTTTTGTGACAGAAGGGGAAAAAACCAACACCCTTCATTAGCCTTGTAAATCCTGGCCTAGAAAACCCCAGGGAGCTTGCTCCCAAGAAAAAGAATCCTTTGCACAATAACTGCACATTTCCAATCAGTCCTCTTGATCCCTGCCTTGCTTATTCCCAAGAATCTGCCAAGTCTGTTGAACTTCCTTATAGTGACCCTCCCATTTAATTCATGGGCCATTTTGTATTTACAGAGAGGTCAATAAAAGCTTTCCAGAGCTGCAAACCTCTCTGTAATGGTTGTCCCGAGCAATACAGCCTGAAGAGCCCCAACAGGAAATTGGTAAAGCAGCAGCCAATTTCCTTTTGCTTTTTTACTGCCTTTTGGTCTTCCTGCTCTGTTCATATCCCCACTGCTGAATTATTCTAGAAATGGTGGGATATTTCCAGCTCCACATATGGAGGAGAGCTCATGTCACTCACAGTATTCTATGCAAGGTTAATCAATCATCAAATGTATTTAATTAATAATAGCTATTAGGTTAAATCACAAGACTAATGGTGAAATTAGGTTTCTGCTCTGATTTTGTTTCTGTCGCGCTGTGTGACTTTGGACCAACCATTTTACTGATGTTTTGTTAGCCTTTCTTTGAATGCAGGCAATGCCTATGTATCTTGCAGGCTGAGGTTATAGGTGCTTTGAAATGTTTGGGTGCAGAAAGCAGTGCAATGCAATAATAGACCTGAACTTCTGCCATCTGCTCCCACAGCTGAACATGGAGAGGAATATCTTTTTTTGAACAGTGTTATGAAATATTTGAGGTTAGTAAAGCTGCTTCACACACAAAGGCTGCGACTACGCTGGCAATAACTCATTGGAGCAGATCTGCAAAGTGAAATTGTTGCTATTGCACTACCAGATGTCCACAATAAATGCGTTTCCAGGTTGTTCCCTTCAGATGATAGTGAGTCTGGTCCCGCTGACTGCAGACCCATTGCTGGCTGGAACACGTCTTCTGGTTTAGTTTCACCCAAAAGGGATCCAGCTTGTGTGCTTCATGACAGCTGTGTGATGCTAACCACATCAAGGAAGTGGGGACACCTGGGAGATGGTTTCAACAGCACGCTCTCGACCTGAATTCCATTAATGGCATGGATGCAAAAAAGGACTTTCCTATGCCTGTGCTCAGTGGCACACTTACCACCTCACCCAGCATCCTAGGAGAAAAGCACAGAGCACTAATTTAGATGCCTGGGCTGCCTGTGCAGTGCCTAGGGAGCGTTTAGCATCTTGGAAAGCCCTAGTTGCCAGTGACAGAGAAGGTCCTGAGTGCCCAAACTAATCAATGGGAAATGCTGATGTTAGAAGTACCTAATCCCATACCTCCCTGAGTCTCACTTGCGACTCGCAGCCTCAGTCCATTGTTTAAAGTAGCTGGTTATATGAAATTTCCCCCAGAATAAGCAGAATAGAGGAAAAAGAAAAAGCAGGTTGTGGTGGCTGAGTCTGCTTTGCTATGATACTATAATGGACACAGCACAAAGTTTTGGTCTCTGCTCTCATAACATTTCTGTATTTTCTTCAATAACTGCTTAATGTAAACCAAACACCAAGTCCTTGAACTTGGTCAGGGTCTCCTTTGTCTTGCTAGAGTGCCCTAATTATTTGTGGGCTACTATATCTATCCATAAGTAGAACATTGTCAGCACCAGGTACATGTTTTGACCTAAACAACTAAATAAACCCCATAAAAATGGCCAAGATGTTAGACAGAAATTAGGCCCTGCTTCTTCCCTGGGTTGTGTGAACCCCTTTGATACCGAGCCCTTGTGTATCAGGGTGGATTTATCCCTGGCTGTGCTTGGAAAGGATAAACCTACCAGCTAGTGTTTTCCAGCTGGCTGTGCTATAAGTTCCTCCCAGGTATAGGTACATGGATGGGGGCCTCTAGTGTAGGATATCTTGACAAGATGGGCAAAAAGCTCTATCTGAAATAATTGAATCTAGTGTTTTATGAGCTGAACACTGCAGGATCTGTTCAAGATTAGGCAGGTGATCAGGAACTTTGAAGTGTAAGACTTAGACTTGGCCACTGAACACATCCTATGTGCTGAATCGTGGCCATGTTATATCCTATTAATCAAAATGTTGTTTTTGCTGTTGCTCAAGACATGGACATTGCTGTAGATCCCAGTGTAAAGAAGGTGTCACTGACAGCAACATTCCCTCAGCCAGAGTATACTTTTCTTAGCATTTCACAGTTTCTTTGTCTTTAGACTGTCACATTTTCCATGTATTATATGGGAATAAGAAATGTTCTAAACTGAGATTATTCGAGAAGAAAATACTGGGGGAGCAGTACCATTTACATTAATCTTGCTTCACGCACAGATCAAATTCAGGTTTATGCATGAAGTTTTCCTGCAGCACTCAAGGCCACCAGTCCTTTGGTTCTGACTTTTGAAGCCTGAGAAGAAAACACAAATCTGAATAACAGCGCTTGTGATTCCCTGAATTTATTCACTTATGGAACAAAATGAAGCACAATCAAGTCTCTCATGTGGAGAAGACTGCAGTCATAAACTCTAAAATGATTACCTATCTTGTATTATCTTTTGTGCTAAGTTACGTATTGTTTCAAAGCTACAGAAATAACAGCTCTTCTGTCTGATATATTTTCCTTAGTTTTGCCTCTTGGTCATAAAAAGTAATCTGATACCTTTTTTTTTCTTGTAAGGTTTCTTGTAGGTTTTATCTTTCCTTTAAGTCTTCAGTCTTGAGTTTAATTTTTGTCAGTTAACCTCGCGCCTCAAATACAGATTTTCTCTTCAGGCTACCACTTTGATTCTTCCAGTCAGTCCCAAACTTAGTAAAACTATGGATGTGCATATACTCTTTTTTTTTTTTCATAATTATCAGGTTTATTCTTTGCTTTTTTTCTTCTCCCCTTCAGGATCTTTCTGGCAAGGATTGCACTCTCTTGGGTTTCAAGTCTGGAAGAATTACAATTCATTCTGAGTTCAAGCCTTTGTTTAAGACAATGTCCTCAGGGTTATGAGCTATGTTAAATGTCAGAAGGAAAACTACTGTTCTGGGTCTCCTGTCTTTCTGCATTGTATCAGGTGTGTTGTGCAATTTCTGCTCCTGTCCCACTTAGACATCCAGACGCTGACCTCACTTTAGCGTCTTCTTCAAGAAGGGGGGATTTCCCATTGACATTGGCCACGTTGAAGCATCAGGGCCTCGCGTGCAACCAAAAACATGGTGCAGGATTATCACAGTGCAGGCTCAGGTCCCTTATTTATTCCTTTTCTCTTTATGGAAATGACTAGAGCATGACTCAGTCCACTGCTAATTCTGACCCTGAATGATGTTGACCCTTGTAAAGAAATGCACAGAACCTGCCTACAGCTCTCATTCTTGATGTTGCTTATGTGGATTTTAGTGATCTCTACTAATGCTACAAGGAGAATTATCCTTTTGCCTTTTTTTCCCCTTCATATAAACTCCTTGTATCTGAAAGTCTTTGCAGAAGCACTTGTTGATACCTGAAAGACCAGTCTCTACTGAGTCAGCAGATTGCTTACCTCATGGATTGCCAGGAGACCATAGCAAGTTATTGTCAGTTTTTAGGAGGCCCCACCACACCTATCTCATATCACACGTATCTCCCTACGTCAGCATGGCACAGCTTGTGCAGGAGGGGTCAAACTGAGCGTGACAGTGATACACCCCAGATGTGAGGCCCCAGATCGCAGGAGCACCCACAGCCCCTGACTGGGAGCCCCATGGTGCTGCCTATTGCCTGGCAGAGGAGTTTGGGTGTAGCAAGCATCACATCTTAGCTTTCCAGGCTGGAGGGTCTTTTCCTATTTCTTTTTAAGGAAACAGTCTGATAAGATATTTTCTCCCTTCGTGGGAAATGTCAACATTTATGAAATGGGAGCAAACTGTTTAAATTTTTTATAGACTCAGAAGATTAAGCCTTGGCCAGCTCTAGTCAAAATTTCCCTCGTTCCCCATAAGCAAATGAATTTGAGTGAAAAAGCGTGGTTGTCCATAGTGCTGCACAGAGCAAGCCATCAACTTGTTCCCTGCAGTCCTGCCTTGTTACTTGAGTATGCATAGGAATCTGAGGTGGATCTTTATAGTTCTGTATTTCCATGACCTCCAGTATTCTTTCTTTCATTTGTTATTTTATTTTGTTACCTGGATACAGCTACGAGTCTAGTGGCACTTTAAAAAACTATTGCTTGTATATGCTCCAATTGCAGTTCTGATGGAGGAGATGAGATAAACCCGTGTTCTCATCTATGCATCTCAGGCACAATAAGGAGAGATAAAGAAATGCAAAGAGCATTGCAAAACACTATTTATTACTATTTTCAGTGGTGGTGAGTACTCCAAATGAATCCCTGTGCAGCTGAACTTTCATATATTCGGTGCTGTTGGAACATCAGCAGACTGTACTCACTGTTCACCTCTGTATCTGAATCTCTAATAAAAAAGAACAGCCAGACTGAGGGTGGGATTTGTTTTAATTAAATATTTGTGCCTTATATCGAGGCTTTAAAATAATTGCTGTCCAATGGTAAGTGATACAACATGGCATATTGAATAACATTCCCAAATTCCTTGGAATGTGATCACTGAGGAGTTCATTTTCTACAAGGTCTTAAAATACAGCCATGTAGTAAAAACCTTTATTTCATTGTCTGGCTATTCCGCCAAGTCCCTTCCTTCCTGGAATGTTTATTAAATTTAGTTTCATGTGGTCTGTAAATATATATATACACACATATGCATATATAAATACATTCTTTACTACCTCAGAAGGCTGGGTGGGCTGCCAATTGCACCCTAGTTTTTGGGATATTAGTACTTGTGCTAGAATTTTAGCTACATGCTAAGATGTGACAACAAATGTTTCCTCTCCTTATGAGCTTTGCCCTCCCTGCTGCTGCTGACTGAATCTAGATTATGTAGCTTGTGCTGATCAAAATACACTGATCTCTCTTTTTTCATTTTCATTATTTTTGTTTGCTTTGCTGTTGGGTTTTTTTACCAAGAGCACACGGTATTGACTTGATGATTCCAACGCAGCTGTCTGGCAGCGTGAATCAATGATCTCTGCTTGCTCACAGCATTCTACCGGCGTTAGATCATGGTGACAAGAGTAGAACAAGCCTGGTGCAGCCTTGGCGTAAATGATCACTCTCTTAGTCACTGTGAACTGCATTTGGAGTGAATATTGTTTTCTGCATGTTAGCAACAAAATAATAACTGCTTCTCTTTTCTCTTCTCTTCTCTTCTCTTCTCTTCTCTTCTCTTCTCTTCTCTTCTCTTCTCTTCTCTTCTCTTCTCTTCTCTTCTCTTCTCTTCTCTTCTCCTCTTCTCTTCTCTTCTCTTCTCTTCTCTTCTCTTCTCTTCTCTTCTCTTCTCTTCTCTTCTTCTCTTCTCTTCTCTTCTCTTCTCTTCTCTTCTCTTCTCTTCTCTTCTCTTCTCTTCTCTTCTCTTCTCTTCTCTTCTCTTCTCTTCTCTTCTCTTCTCTTCTCTTCTCTTCTCTTCTCTTCTCTTCTCTTCTCTTCTCTTCTTTCTCCTCTCCCCTCCTCTCCTCTCCTCTCCTCTCCTCTCCTCTCCTCTCCTCTCCTCTCCTCTCCTCTCCTCTCCTCTCCTCTCCTCTCCTCTCCTCTCCTCTCCTCTCCTCTTCCTCTTTCTCTTTTTCTCTTCTCTTTCTCTTTCTCCATTTCTTTCTCTTTCTCTTCACTTCTCTTCACAATCTGTTTCATAGATTTAAAAATTTAACTCATCAAAATATTCTTTTGTCTTCCATAGTTAAATAATCAATTCTCCATTGTGTCAGTGATCTTAACAGTGGTTCTGTAAGCTCCCTGCTTGTTACATTTGAAAATTGAATAAAAAATTCCTTTGTGCTGACAGCTTCATTGTACTCAGTGTTCGAAATATCAAAGGATGGATGTTAAATGTTCATAATGTAAAGTGTCAAGAGTGCAATCTGGGATAATAGAATACATGTCTTGCAAACTTGCAGTTTAATATGGCAAACTACTTGGTCAGCAAGCAAATTAATTCATTTATGATTTGATATTACTGTAAGCAGTGGGTCAGCTTTTGCAAGCAGCTCTGCTGTTGAATTTTGTTACCACATAGTATCTTCTGTATTTGTAGATGCCTACCAGAAAACAAGTGTGTGGTCTCAGCTTAAGAATACAATTTCAGTGGTCCCCTTATATTTATCAGTTCACTGTGGGGTTCTTGTAAACATTTTTTCCCCCAATGCATGTTCTCTGTTGAAAGGGACTAAAAACCATTTGCTGTAATTATCTGGTTATCCCTTTAAAATACCAGTTGTTGTACTGTCTGAATTGATTGTGCAGATGTTTAAAACACAAACAGATGAATACAGTGAGATGTTGTCAATGGCATGTTGTCTCCCACAGTTCCACAAAGAAACTTGAACATATTTTCTGGCAGAGCTGCTCATTTTCCCAGGGCAGATATTTGCGAGCTTACCTCTGTAGTTTGTGAATAACATAATGAATGGTAAATATTAACCTCTGAGAGCTGGAATAACGTGAAAAATTACAAAAGTAAATGTTAGCAGAAATATCCGTTGCACAGGCAAAGAGAGAGACAGCACTGAAAGGATTTATGTTATTCTTTGAGTCTTGGCTCACACACCAAAGTTGTGAATCTTGCGATTGAAAGGAAAGTAAGGTCCAATTTTTCAAAAGTAGCCTTGAAGGTTTGTTTCTCAGAGTTCAGTGACCTGATTGAAAGAACAGCTCTCTGTAAAAATAATTATGGAAGAGGGAAAAAAGAAAATATTCCACGTACTGTAAAACTTACAACTGCAAACAGATTTTCATTCTCTCGTACAAAATAAACCCCCAAACAACCCTAATGGATTAACAGATCTTATTGCTCTCTTTCTTACAGAAAAAAAAAATGAATTTGGTAACCCTTTTGAGTTGGCTGTGTCCTAATTGATTGGTTCTACTTATGAAGAGTCCATATCTATTGATAATGTCTTATAGATGGGTACATTGAGGTTCTTAGTAACAGCAGAATGGGGTCAAACAGGCAATTGTTAAAATCAAGGCCTGTAAGTGAAATAGATTGAGAGTATTTAAATGATACAAATTTAAGCAAAGATGTAACACCAATACATATTTTTTGGAAATTAAATATTGCCTTTTAGGCATGGTGTGCATCTAATCTGGACATCCCTCAGAGAAGTGTCTTTTACATGACTGCCCTGGTTTTATGTGAATTTAAACAAAAATTGATATTGCAGTGACAAAAGAATTTCAGGTCCCTTACTGTTGTTGGGATGTTTTCCGCTTTCATAAAAGCATTACCAAAGCGAGCAAGGATGTTCCTTTGCTCCATCTTATGGGCACAAAGTACAACACCCTTCTCAGCCCTTCTCAGCACATTTCAAATGAAGAGCTGGGTTAGCTGAGCGGCTGCAGTTCCCAAGAGGCAGGAAAAAAGGTGGAGATGAACTTGTAGCCCCATGACAGCAATGTCATCTACACCCCGCTGCCTGTTCCTTCTTTACGGGCAATCTGGTGGTCTTCCTGCCACAGACATCTCCCTGTCATACATTTCCTTTGTCCCATCAGCAAAAATACACTGGAAGATCACACTGGGCTTGTAGCCAACGCAGATTTATGTCTTGGGTTTTTTTTCCTTTGTGAGCTACCTTTGATTTAAAGACCAGCTTTTTATCATGGATGAGGTGTTGATCTAGGGACTAGGCTTGGCAGTAGGCTCCTGCAGACTGGCCCCTGGCAGGGCATTTGGCCCAAACTCTGCTCATGCATTGGGTTTTTGCCTGTTTAAAATCCATTTGATGCTCTCTTCTCCTTGGAAATTGCCACTGAGGGAGATTTTTGGTCTGTTTATTTTCTCATAGATGGCGATTCACAACTTTTTGTGTGTGTGAGCCTGTTTTGACAGGAGGTGATGCAGAATGGCAGCTCAATGTCCCAGTGACACCAGGGTATGGATGCCCCCCATATTATATGGTGATCAGGACAACCTTTATAACGACCAGCAATCAGATTGTGGTTCTAATGATTTTACATTCATTTTGTGAGTGGTAATTACATCACCAGGTAATTTGCATTTGAAGAATAATTTCACATATATTTACTCCCCTAGTTTGTGGCTAAAGTTGCTTCATCTGAGCAAAGGTTAAATCTCACTTTTGCCTTATTTATTTTATCTAGGTAAATTTGCTAAGGTAACACCACAGTGAAAACACTGACTAACAGCTCTTAGCATTTGTTACTAACACCTCAACATCTACAAGTGTTCATCTGTCTTATGTCCCTGGCATTTGTTGTTTTGTCATTAACATTAATACTGTCTTTAGATGCATGTTCAGTGTTTAATATTAATTGCTACTGTTTGTATATAGACTTTCCCTTTTAGCTCCTTGCTGTGGGGTGCACAGAGGCTCCAAGCATGTCTTTCCCCAGCAACCAGTGAGGCAGAAAGAGTGAACTGCATTAGGAGCCCCCTGAGAAAGCAGGATGGCACTTAAAGGACAGAGATGCTCTTAGGGAGGTGGTGGTGGGGAAATGCTGGTGTTTGGTAGGGTTGTAGGGGGGTACCTGCAGGGGTTGTGCTTCCTGCATTCCCCAGAAGGTGAATTCCTCCCTATGAAGCCTGCTGGGGTTGGGAGGGAACTTTCTGCATTGATTAGGAAGCAAAACTTGCTGGTGAAGAGCTGTTGAGGGTGAGACCACATTAGGAGGTCCTGATGACCCATCTGGAGTGTGAAACATGGACTGACCTGCCATGCTGGCTTAGGCTGGCTGGATCCTGTGATGGCAAATTCCTGGGTTATTTTTTAGACAATTCAGCAATGTGTCTTGTTAGGAGAAAACACAAGTTCTCAGATGTTCCTCATCAGCCCTACCTCCATGGAAAAGTAAAAGTCTGTCGTGGTTTAAACAGTGGCTTTAGCTCATTTAGCTGCCAACAGTCTCTTAGATGATTAGACCTTGATTAAATCATGGAATCATAGAATGGTTTAGATTGGAAGGGACTTTAAAGCTCATCCAGTTCCAATCCCCTGCCATGGGCAGGGACACCTTCCACTAGAGCAACTTGATCCAAGCTCCATCCAACCTGGCCTTGAATGCTGCCAGGGATGGAGCATTCACAACTTCCTTGGCAAATCCATCATAAACCATTATTCCTCATTATGGTTTGGGCTGTTAATTAATTTAGGATTTTTTCTCAGAGACATACAATATCCCTGCCTCCACTGTTAGGACCAAAACTGCAGCCCTCACCCCCATCCCACCCCCACCAAAGATAGTGATGGAAGAATCACTATTGACAGTGACTTCTACAAACCATGGGGAAAAACCCAGTCAAGATGTCTATTAAACACAGTTCAAGCAACACCACAGCAGATATGTTATGAATATTTTAAAATGGCTTCTTAAAATTAGGGACTGCCTACTGAAGGCAGTCATTAGTGCAGACTTCATTAGAGTAGCAGTCTGTAACGAGTTATCAAGTTAGGAACTAATTTAAATTATATCTATTAAAATAGCCTTTTTACATAAAACAGAGGGCATTGGGGTTGTAAAATAGACTGGGGCTTAAAATGTAAGCTAATAAATATCTAATAAGTTACAGTGTGTGTTTAAACTGGTAGAACATACAATATACTGAGTAAATATTGTACAGTGTAATCTGAGGGGCCCTTGGACAGCCCTGGAAGCAGGTGTAGGGTAATGCATGAAACATTTTATCATGCCTTTTCCATGTCTTCACACAACGTGACCCCTCCTCAACACCGCTGCTTCCCTAAAAGCACATTACTCAAACACAGCTTCTACCTGGGTGGAGCATCTGACTTGGTTTCCACCAAGTAATTCATTAATGAGCCCTCCTTGTGCCTTAGGTGGTTCGTATCCATTATCCTCATTTAATAGATTAGCCTAAGGATGTCTTTCAATATAAATAATCTTCCATATTGCTTAGAGAGCATAGTTGTGTTTCTTTTTATAGTAAATTGGAATTATCTAAAGGCATTTGACCAGCTTTTGAATCAAATGGCATACAGTAGACTAGGTATAGAACCTCCCCAATTGCTGTAACAGAGGATATTATCCCACCAGTGCGATATCTCCCACACAGACAGAAATTCATCCAACATGTGTTCAAGTAATTTTCTCTCTAACTTTTAGCTGGCCACGTAGACTTTTAAACTGCTCTTGCTGCTTTAAATGTAGTTTTAAATTGCACCTAATATTTGGTAGGTAATTCTTTAAAGCTGTTAGCACCTATTCACAGTGTAAGTAGGGGGATTTTTCTTTTTCATGTGTGCCTTCTGGGATGTTAAAGGATCCAAGACTGGGGATGCAATCTCAATCCAGAACTGATCTTTGCAGTTTCCTGCAAGGGTGAAATGGGAAAAATAAAATATTACTTTATTAAAAATTGCTCAAAACACATCTTCCTTGTTAAATATGCAGAGCTATTCAAAAATATTACCTTTCTGGGAACAGTAACAACACTCTGATTGCCTGAGTTACTATTTCCAGTACTTGGTTTACTGCTAAGGAAAAATTAGGACTTCAGGAGAACAAATGAATTCCTGCATTTGCTGAGGATTGAAAACATGAACATCCCCTAAGGGTGGAGGGGTAAGACGCTTGCATCACTTAATGCAATGATAGGATTCACTCATATTTGACCATGTAATTAAAAGAAACAGAGGAAAAACTTAGTAAACAAATCAACTTAGCAGTTAGGAAAGCCCAGGGCGAGTAGAAAATTAGTGTGCTATACAACTTGGGGGATGATACTCTACTTATTGTGAAGATACTCCTGGAAATAGGATACTCAGCATCAAGGCAGAGGCTGAAAGAAAGCAATGATGCTCTTCACACTGTATATAGTATAACTTTGGCATTCATGCTTACAGCATCTACAGTATTATAATCTTTTCTCTCACAAAGTAAATTAATTTGGAATCTTATAGACAAAGTCTGTACACGCCTGTATCTTTTCCAGGATGCTTTTACAAACTACGTTTTCTCTCTACAAATTGTTCTACAATTCTCTCACTGAAATTAATTCCACACTCTGTATCTGCTAATGAGAGTCCACTCAATATTTTGCTATTGCACACACTCATTAGCATGGTTTAAATTATAGGCAGCAATAAGCATCTGCCAAGCAGATAGCGTACAAAAGATGTCTTTAGCATTTATGGAATCTAAATGTTTCTAATTCTCCCTCACCTCCAAAGCACAGCCCCGCGCAGCAGGTATATGAGCATTAAGGTTCCCGGAGAACAGTTACCTTCTGTAAGAATACTCTAGCCCCTAAACCAAAAACTCCTGTGTTTCTGCTAAATGATTGAAGAATATCTTGTAAATCATTTACCTCTTCCTGCTGCTAGTTTTCGGTTGATAGTGTTTGCTCCGTTTCCAACATGATGGCAAAGTTAAATTTTCATTTTGCTGAAAAAGAACAAAATACGGTGAGCCTTTTTGCTTGTTATTGCCTGATGCAGAATGAGCTGTTTTCTCAATCCCATGCATCACAGATGTCCTGTCAGGGCTCATATACACTGAGTGAAGTATTTGCATCCCTGTGCCTGCTGATAGAGTGAGCATGTTTGTCTACAAAGTGCTTTTAAATGAACTAATACATGATTCATGTGGACTCCTTTGAGCAGAACACCAATCTGTCTGGACACAGTTTGCTGTAGGCTTGACAATAGACACATTTCTCTAGGTGAGACAGGTACAACCATCCTCTGGAAATGCAGGGGGCGAGCGGTACCCATGCCCTGGCACATCTGAATGTACATCGGGTTACCTCGTGGGGCAGGAACGTGCCCTGTGCTGGAGGTTGTGTTTGAGATATTCTTCATACTGTCTCTCTTTGGATGCTTGTGACATGAGCTATGCACAATCTGTATCTGCTCAGTCATGCTTGAGCAGGAGAGGATAGAGCACTACCTTTATTATTTATACAGGGATACAATAAGATTCTTTGCAGTTAAAGAGAAAAAAAAATTGATCCCAAGTATACTGTTTCCTATTGAACTAAATAGATTTTTAATCGAGTCTCTGCTCCTTTGGGTAATTGACTTAACATTGTGGGCAAATTAATTTCAGATAAACTATAGCTGGGATTTTCCAAGGAGCACGAGGGTGCTAGGGAGTCAGCTCCAGTGCAGGGAGAGCAGGGCAAATATCTTAATTGTTTTGGCTTTCCAGGCACATTGCAACCAAAATGTTTAGACCTGGAGCTGAATTCAGACGCTTTTATACAAGCAAAACTCCCACTGAAGTCAGGCAAAACACTGGTTCAGAAAATACAGTAGAAAATCGCTCAAAAAATTCCCAAGTGCTCGAAAATGTGTTATACACACATAACCTCCTCCCCGCATTTAATAGCCTAATCTAAATGTCGCTCTTTGCAGTGTATTGCTGTTCAAGTATTTCTGTGATATCTGGCACAAGTACCTCAGTTTGGATCTTATCTGGTTATAAAAGCCATCGAAACAAGTTTGTTTTCCGGTGACCCAACCAGAACCCCACTCTAGTGGTGAAAGACTGGAAAGTAAAATTAACATTGCTCTGCAGCTTCAAAATATCCACTTTCTTCCGTTCTGAACCAGAGAGCTCTGTTTATATTAAAGCTCTTTCTATAAAGTCTGCTGAAAAAGCAGGGAACATGGATCACTTTTAAATTATATCTAAGTCATAAACAGGCAGAAAGAGATGTGCACCATGATTTGCAGCTAAGAGGTTCTTGGGCCATTGTTCCTTTTCAGTTTTTCCAAATTCAGAGCCTGAGAGAGACAAGGAAAGCTGCATTCCCTTGTCTGGGCTGGCAGCAAAGCAAAGGCCAGAGGAGGAGCCCGAGGGCTGTATTTTCAGACCCGTTGGCTTTTGTCTTGTTGAGACAGGCAACTTTATACATTTTACCTCCCTCCAATGTCAAACCTATTAAACACTAAATCTTTTACATAGGACTCTGTACCTGTACAGAAGAAAAACTCCTTCCAATATGCCTTAAGGAAATTAAAAATGCACACTTTAAAAAATCTGCAGCTGCTTTCTGTTGCTGAAAAGAATATATTCTGCAGACTGAATATAATAAAAATGCCATTATTATTAAAGAAAATCAACTGTACGGAAAAATCTTCCATTGCGTATTTTGGTGCCTCCGTCATATAACTTCAGTAATTAAAGAAAAAATCAACTAAGCAATAATTAAAAGGAAATTATTCCTCAGTTGCCAGTTGCAACAATCATGAAATCAAGGAATGTGACAAATAGTACTCCGTATTATTTAAATGTTGTGAATGAAATGAGAAGTATGTATCAATATAACTTTTCTCCCCCAAATAAATCTTAATAAAAATATTTGTAGTGCTGTCCAACACAAAATGTAGTATTTTTCCTCTGTGCAGCTGTTTGAAAAGCTGGTGAATTGAAAATATATTGTTCATATTTGCTCTGTTATTCTGTTCTATCCTGTTGACCTGGCTGATGCTACTGACATATCCTGAGTTATCATCCAAAATTTTGATGGTTGGACATGGTTTGCCTGCTGGTGGAAAGGGTATGGCTGAAATGGTGCTGAGCATTGCAGTGCACTGTGGTCAGGACAGTTTAGGTGGGATTTGTGAAAATAAAAGGTATAAACTAGAGATAAACAGAATGAACTGAGATTAAAAAATATGTGATTGCCACCTGAAAAGCAAGAAACAATGGTTTTTATCTGTAGTCCAAATAGTAACCTTTGATTTGAAGATTAATTGCAATAGTGAATAATAGACCTATATAATAATAAATGAATTTTCCAAGTCTAAGTAAAATCCTCTGTACTTTTTCCAGGTTTCTGCAGCAGCAAGGATGAAAGTCAATGTAGATGAAGGAAACACTTTTATTCTCTTTGCTGCTCCCCTCTTCCATGCTTGGTTATTTGCCTGATTTTATCACCACGGATGCAGGAGCCAACCTTTCTAACAGAGCTTTATGGCAACTCAGATATTTTGTCTTTTTTCCCGAAGAAGGATATTAATATGATATTTAATAGTTTCTAGAAACTGTTGAGCAGAAGGAAGGGGGTTTCCCAAAAAAGCTCTTGACTACTAAAGGGAATTTGGGATATTATCATAAATTTTAAAAATAAATATTAACCACATGATTTATCTGGTTTTCCTTCCTTTTCTTTGTAAGTAGTATGAAATTGAACTCTATTTTAAAAGACCTTTCTTTTTCCCCCTGTTGCTTAGCTCATTGCCCTCAAAACTTTGAACTCTACTGAGCTGTTAATCATTCTGCAGTGACAGACTCCCGTTAGTTCTTACTGCTTTCGTCCATTCATTTTTCTCCCCAAATATGGCACCTGCTGAACAACACTTCCCACTGCTTTCTGATCCCTCCTGAAATCATGGAATCATAGCACAGTTTGGGTTGGAAGGGACCTTCAAATGTCGTTGCTATTCTGGAGGTCATACCAGCCTCCTCATCCTGGAGAAAGGAGATGCTGGATAAATGTACAGGATACCTGAGGCTGGAGAGAAACGAGACAGGTCATCAAGAGCAAATTGGGGCACTGCAAAAAAGTATCTAAAAGGGAATAAAATTCCTTTCTGCTCACACTTAACACCAATGTTATTTCAGAACAAGCTTGTTGAAATTAAGGGACTTATGCTGGCTTAACACCAATGTAACTGAGAGCAGAATCTGGTCCCGTGCTCTTGGCATGACTACTTTTTTGGCAGATTTGGCCACTAATGCTCTCAATGGGCTTTGAGCTTATATTTAATGGCATTACATTTATTTTAATATTTTTTAAATAGCTAGTGTAAATTGATTCCACTAAAGAAAAAAAAAAATCCCTTTACCTACCAGCGTTCATTTGTATTTCAAATGGCCCATTACATTTTCACTAACAATCATTAGAGCCCTGTGAGCTTATTGAAGCTTGGTCTTGGACTGAAACTGTGAAAACTGCCAGCTCTGGAATTTTTTTTGCAATGCTGAAAATAGCACTAGGAAAAGGGCTTTTTTGTTATAGCATGACTACCTCACCTGAAATACAGTTAAGCCGTGGTAAAGAAATATGCTGCATTATTTTTTTACATCCTCCAGCGGAAAATACAGGCATAGCTTGGATCAGCTCTGATAAGCTGATCAATATATTAATGCTAAATATTTCAGATTCAGTCAGAGCCACTCACTGCAATTTCAGTTTCTATTCAAAGAAGCTTGACAAGAAGTTGGTTCAAAACTTTGGGAAGCCATAAGCACAGAAAGCAATTGAAGCATGAAAAAGAATATAAAACCTTACAAGGATTTCCACTCATGCCTGGTGATAATCCTAAATTCAAGACATGGGACATAACCATCACAGCTAGAAGAAGAGCATGGGACACTAATGTCTGTGTCAGCTGTTTCTGCAGTAGGATGGAAAAGCCAGATGGGAACTGCAGGTTTTGGAGAGCATTAATACAGATATTCTACCATGCTCAGAATCTTTGCTGCTGTGCTCAATCACAGTAATACAGTGACTGAGTAAAGTAACACATGGAAATACGTTTAGCAGTCTGGATTGACTGGTAGCCTAGATGCATTTGGAATACTGGCTTGATATAGCTAAATATCAAGTCGTATACTAGGCACAACTATATAAGGTTGGAGAGTTTAGTCCAGGTACAACTTGGTGGTCTTGGAACCAGAAATATTACGAACAAACACTTGAAGACATAAAGATTTTTGCTTCATGATTTTGGCTGACTTAATTTTGCCAGCCCACACCTGTAGCCCTATCTAGGATCTCTGCCTCGCTGTCTGCTTGTCTTTATTACCTACATGTGCATTTATAGGGTCTCTAATTAGCCTCTGCTCTACTTCTCTGCTTTCCCTTCATGCCTTATATTACAGAAGAAAGAGCACAACATGACTGTTTTTTCCCTTCAAAGAATGCTTTCTGTTCTCTTTGCATTGGACTTCTCCATTTACCTGTTTCTGGAGCAATTCAAGTTGTTTGGAGTCATATTACTCTTGTTTATATTTTTTTCCAGTCAATTTGTTTTGAGTCATATCACTTTTGCTTATATTTTCTTCCTGTGAGCCTCTTCCCATGCTGTGCCATTGGCAGGTCTCATCCTTTTACATGACTTCTTCCAGGTCATTGATACTTAGAGTGTATAGTGCTGTCCTGACATTGATCTTGCTGTGCTCCAGTAGTCACTAAGAACAAACAATATTAGGTTATAGCATTGATTTCATGGATCTCAATTTTTTCTCAATCATGTTCTTGTTAAGCACCTTGTAAAATACATCATGTCACATGCTCATCTCCTCAGTTTCATGGCAAAATGAATCCAATGCAGACAATTGCCTCCATACTGGGAAAATTCATCCTCCCCAGTACCAAGGAGTTAGCAGCGTTTAATTCAGTCGTATTCTCCAGGGAAACTTAACGGCAGCCTATAGCATCCAGTACAGTATTTCAAATTACCATAATTTGCCAGCAACTGGACAAGCCGGCTACTGAAAATGGGTATCACGATCTAATAAAAGCCTAATAAAACTTTCAAAGTCACTCTTGTGTTCTCGAGGGAGTATTACACAATCCTTGCGACTGCAGCAGGAGCCCACCTTCTTCCAGCTAATCTGCTGTGAAAGCGAGGTGCAGGCAGAGCCTGGACGTGCCTAAATGGATCTTCATGTCCTCACTTCCTTTCGGATAGACTCTGGACTCTTTTGGTAGGCACAGAAGTCACTAATAATACTTTTCAAAGGAGCTGTACTGTGGTTTGTTGAGAAAGGCGCTGATGTGGTCATGAGGCTTAGGAGGTATAAAACACACACATAATTTCATTAAGTGCTCTTTCTAATTGTTTTATATATTAATGTGCTGCCATCACTACTTGCCAGATCATCTTCTGTGTGGAGCATTGGAACAGGTTGCCCAGGGGGGTTGTGGAGTCTCCTACACTGGAGATATTCAAGGCCCGCCTGGACAAGTTCCTGTGTGATGTACTGTAGGTTACCCTGCTCTTGCAGGGGGGTTGGACCAGATGATCTTTTGAGGTCCCTTCCAACCCTTGGGATTCTGTGATTCTGTGATTCTGTGAGCATGGAGCTAAAAAATCATCAAACAAAGTTTGCTGCTTCCTTCAATGTAGAGTTTAGGGGGCTCCATTTTGCAAGACAATAGGAACTCTGCATACAAGCATAACAAAACAGAAAGAGCCACCAAATGCCCATGTTGTTAATACAAGTGATATTTGTAAATTAACTGCTTAAAAAATAGTGCATTTCAAAGTATAGCGATTACACTAAGTAACAAAATTGGTGACAGTCTTGTGGGTTTTATTTACTAAAAATCAAAACTAACATTCCCAATAGTAAAGTTTCCTTATTGGAAGATTCCGCTCTTCTTGGGTATGAGATGGAGTTCAACACTTTTGACTCCTCTTAATCGATTTGGTCATCACCGAAATATGTTCTCTCTTGATCCTACCCATACAGTCCAACATACTGAGGTGAACAGAGGCTATGTGGGCATACAGAGCTGACTGCATAATCAGCCAAAGAGTAGGGTGTAATAATTCTTATCTCCCTTAATCTTATGCAAATTTGGAGTTCTTGTGTTTAGGTCAATAGTTGACTTCATATATTGCAGTGTGTAGAGATGAATCATGGGCATCTGACTCTTTCTCCGTTTAAGCTTATGGTAACTTATGAAGAGCTGGTATACAGAACTGAAATCAGGGCTGATTGTGTGTGTGGGGAAAATGCAGGAGCTTGCAGAGAAAAATACTTTCGTTATTCTTTCTCAACCTTCATAATAAAATAGCAAAATATTTTAAGAAGTGCTTCAGTGACATGATGGATGCAAACCATTTAAAAGTTTTATTGAGCTTTACTCTAGTGCAAATCTTAAAAATACTATAGAAATTATATCAAGATTTTCAGTAAGGTTCCATGCAATATTATGAATAAATGTACAATTGATTTCATATTGGAAATAGATGCTAGGCAGATTTTGCATATCGGGCAAAGCAATGAAATTACGTTTATTGCTGTTTTGTTTTTTTTCTTTTAAAAAAAAAGCACTTCGGCTCAGGTAATAATTGTACAGTCTATTATAATGATCCCAGGAGGTACTTAACAGTACTGCAATTCTAAGTTTTTACACTTTTATTTTTCATTTGAAGAAAAACTTGTCACAATAAAAGTGATGCATTAACAGAACATCACTTCCTTCTTTTTTTATTATGCATATTTAGATTATTTCCATGAAATTGCTTATCAAATCCCATAGGCCTTTAAAGATAACTGAACAGTTACCCATTTGTGTTAACTCTGGGATATTGTGCAAGAATTTGTGATGGGACAATGAGAAGATAAAGAGCTCTCTGAGATTAATATCTTAGTTTTCTTACATCAAAGGGCCAGGCTTTTAAAGCTGTGTAAGAACCAGATGATCAATGCCTTGTGGGGTATTCAAGACAACTGGATTGTCACAACCAGAATCAGATTCTCTGAATCAGATTCTCTAAGGGCCAGAAATTCCTGTTAGTTTGTCTCTACATATTTACAGGTGTTTAAGTACTTAAAAAAATATGATTCTGTGTTTTTTAAGTGCTTTTCTTGTTTCAGCAAGTAGACTCACCAAAATTATACCATTGGTTTAGGGGTAAGAACATGTGATTTCACACACTACTTAGATATTTCATCCTTAGAATCAAAGAATCATTCAGTTTGGAACAGATCTTTAAGTTCACCGAGTCCAGTCATTAACCCACCACTGCCAAATCCACCACTAACCCATGTCCCTAAGCCCCACATCTACTAGTCTTCTAAATATCTCTAGGGATGGCGACTCCACCACTTCCCACTTCCCTGAGCAGCCTGTTCCAATGCTTAATAGTGTTGACACATTACAAAATAAATCTTCCTACACAATTTAGGATACTCTTACTACCTTTCCTCCAATCAAACAGCTAGGCATTTCCAGGTTTTGCCATGATTTTTTTCTGCATGGGTTCATATTTCCACCATTACTACCCCATCGCTCAGTTTATCACATCATGCTCATGGTGGCCCTGCAAAGAGGAACGTCAGTGGGAATATCATGTGCTGACCCTTCAAACCAACTTGAGTGAGCCATGACTTTTACCATTGCTCGAGGGTGTAGAAATCCATGTGCCTGGGGGCTAAATGAACACAGGATGATACAGCTAGAATAAGTCTGTTGGGTGGTGTTGCAGTCCCTAAAATTGAGCTCACCATTGGCTGTCGTTCCTTCTCTTGAGCTGTTCCCAGGGACAGTGCGTGGTGAGGTGGCCATAGGCTGCAGGATGAAGATGAGCAGTGAAGCGGCGGTTCATGCCAGTCACAGCACATTGGGCAATGTTCAGGGCTGTCAGCTCAGCTATGCCCAGCACTTCCAGGACGAGTGAGCAGGACGAGTCTACAAGCACGCATTAAAGATTCAGAGGAAGACACGGTGCCGTTCATCTGCTGTCACAGTCGTCGCACCAACTTTGAACATGCTTTGCCCCAAGACTCTCTCGTGGCGCTGGACTGCATCAGCGAGTGGTGCCAGCTGAACTCATGCAGTAAAGAAGAGTGATTATACATCCTGTATGTAATCACGGAACATATGTTAGAATAGCACATGAAATCTGGGCACACTTTGCCCATGTAGTAAAGACCAGGAAAATTATGAACAAGCTACAGAAGGAAAACAACTTGCCAAAATTTCCCAAACCAAGCAGGAGGTTCCAGCGAGCTGGAACTCCACACGGTATATTCTTGAGGGGGTTTTGGAACAGAAACCTGGATATGTCTATAGCATGTTGGCAATGCTCATGATATAAAGAGCAGATGTCCTCACCTCCACCCACATGATTATGGCTGCCAGTTTTTCTAATATCTTCTGCCTGATGAACTGTCCAGTTGCAGGAATTTCAGCTGAAAAATATAAATGGTATTTCTGAATTAGGGATGTTTTACTAGATGTTAACCTCCCAGAACTGTGCAATGAGGCAGAACTGGTCAAGGGAAAAAGACAAAGTGGGCAAAGACAAACCATGATTTGTCTTGGGGAGGAAATTTAGATAAATAGATACTTTTAGAAAGGAAACTTCTGAAAGCTTAGAATTCTTCACATTTATTATGGAGTTCAAAGAGTAGGAGGAGAAATACGTGCTTTGAGATAAAAGAAAAAGCAGCTTGAAAAGTATTAGGAGTAAAGGGAATTACAGTACAAGTTGTTTTCTCGATAGCAATAGTAGAACAGGAGTCCAGAGTGCAGAAAGATGAAATTGATGAATAAATATTCTTGTTTTATAATGCAGAAAGAAGCCAATTTTAGTACAGTGGTCACAACTTCCACACTGATAACAAATCAGGGCTATGGGAACAAGAGCTACTAATTAATGTTAGTTCCAGGTGAAATGTTGGCGTGGAAACCTAACTATTCAATTAACAAAGCCCTGATGGGGGGAGCTGCTCGGTGTGGTTATTTACTGCTCCATGACTTAGTAATCAGTGCTTGGTTATGAAGCCAGTCACTTAACAAGCCCCACATTATCAGCTGGAATCAGGACTTAGCATCATTTGGCAGGTTTCTTGGCTTGGTTCAATTTATCGTGTGTATCCACAGCCTGGAAGAAAGCATAAAATTATCAATGAGTAGGGTACTGATGTGCATGGATGGAAGGCAGGGAGGAGGACAGGGAACTGGAGGCAGTAACTGAAGGACACATTTACCATCAAGCTGCAAGAGTAGCTGACCCTGGCTCCCAGCATGATACAGCAGATGGAAAGGGGGATGTTGGGGTACCAGATGGGGTGGTTATATAGTTATTTTACTTCATTACTGGGCACACCTGGCTGTTTAGGGGTTGAACAAGCTGCACCACCAAAGACTGTGGCTCAGAAGAGGTTTCTGAGGGAAAACCAGGCTAATGATTAATGAACATATAGCTTATAGGAAAGGATTTCATGGTTCAG
Organism: Lathamus discolor; assembly: GCF_037157495.1. NCBI lineage: Eukaryota > Metazoa > Chordata > Aves > Psittaciformes > Psittacidae > Lathamus > Lathamus discolor. The sequence continues at coordinate 150,462,150 of NC_088886.1, forward strand.
TTTATTTAGCTTATCAAAGGGAAGGTTAAGGATGACTTGACCATGTCGTATACACACCCACATGATGAAGTGAACTTTAATAATGGGTAGTTTCATCTATCAGACAAAGATATAACAAGGTCAGTGGCTGGAAATAAATTCAGAAGAGTAATTAGGGTACATGTTTTTTAATGTTGAGAGTGATGAACTGACACAAGGGTGTACTGGGAAGGGTGGCAAGTTCTCTGATTTTAAAGTATTTTTAAGAGGTGTTGTTTTTCTCAAAAATACATCTTTCTAATTCAGGCTGCTAAGGGAAACTCAATGCTGAGGCCAAACTATCCCATCACAGTCAGCCCTTCTGGCTTTGCGATTTATAAATCTGGTAGTGTGAAAAAGGACACACTGCCAGTAAACCAGTGTTCACAGCTCATACTACAAAAACAGTAACAGCTATTGTTTGTTACCAAAGCGTATTTATAAATATGAAATAAGGCTGCACCCTTGCAGATATGCTGGCAGGAAACTCAGTGTTAATGCTGCTCCCAGGGTCTTCCCTGCAGACAGAGCTGGAAACTTGGGCAGCCAAAAAGCATCCTCCCCACCCTCCCTCAACATGCAGGCGCCAACCTGGGGCATGGTCCCTTCCTCCTGGGCAAAACTCCCCATACCTTGGGTTAAAAAGAAGTTTCCTATAGACCACTTAAAATGCCTTTCAGTGCATCAAGCAGGACAAGTAGGAGGGTTGCATGCTGATGACAGCACAGAAAACTGTTGGGAAAGAAGGGTGGCCTCATGTCCACATTTCCTTCCACCCAGCTGATGACTTCCCTGGTGTGATGTTGCCCTAGCTGAGGACACTAGAGTGTCCTGGGGAGGCTGGGTGAAGCAGCCAAAGTGGTGGGAGGAAGAAGGTGGCTGAGATATCATCACCTTGTTCCAGATAAGGGCAAGTGCATCTTCTACCTTCTGAGTGAGCTTCTCCCCAGGCTACTCTGGAGCAGCCCAGACTTAAGCCCTGCATGGCCCCTCTGCGGTGTGGGATGTTAGCTGGGTAATTTCCCTTTACTTTAGTGGCTTGGCTTAATTAAACTTCAGTTATCACTTTCTGTCCAATTAAAGATTTATTTTTACTACTGGAATAAATAAAAAGATGGGGGCACTGGGAGCAAATGGGAATGGCAACAGGGAAGCTCCTTCTCAGTTAAATGCCTCTGGTTAAATTTTGTGTTCTGTAAAACAAACCAAGCTAGGGGTCAATTCTGATTTGTAGCCACTGGGTTTCCAAAAACTAGATCTTATTATATTGTACAAAAGACAGACATGGACAAAAAATTCTCATAAAAAAAAAAAAGATCCTGTTAAATCAAACAACTAAGATTATGTGAGAATGGGATTTCTAAAAGCACAGCTGTACAAGAAAGGAATCTGCAGCTGCTACGTCAAGTTTATCAAGGCGCTCTAGCTCTCTCGCAGCGCATAACCTATGTAAATGGCACCAATAAAAATATTCCAATTTCCATCTATATTTTGATTACCTTACAGTGAGTACAGAATATAATAAACTCCCAGTTCTATAATGAATTCAAATAAACAAACAACTACCCTAATCCCCAAGCAGGCCTGCCCTAAACGAAATTGAGAATAATTTGGGGATATAAACTCTCTTTGTGTTATTTGCAAATGCGTGTTCCATTAGCATCGTTCGGTTTTGCTGGTATTATATGTATGATATTGGTTCCTGGTGAATAGCTTAAAACAACAGTCAATTGGTAAGTAAGGGAGAGCGAGGGTTTATTTTCCCTGCAAAGGAAGGAAGTGATTTGCATTTTTATCCCATTAATTTCTTCCCTTAAAATAGGTAAAAGGAAAAAAAGGAAATAGTTTCCTCATCAAAATGTTTTTGCCCAGTGGAGTTCTGGTAATAAAGAGTAAAAAATGCACGAGATAATTGTTAACACTTTGCAGAAGTGCCCCTGTAGTGCTCATAGGGAGCTCGCCTCCTTTGCCCCGGGGGAGCAGGATGGGGGCTCTGCTCTGCAGCTCACAAAGCACAGGAGCTGGTGATGCCGGGCTGGAGATACCTTCTCCTTCACATCCATATGTGTCCTGAGCAACCTTTAATGATTACCCAGTGTTTAAGAGGACAAACCACAGCCGAGGAAGGTCTATTTACCTTGCATTAGGCACAGAAGGCCTGTAGGGGGAGATTTCTTATTACTCTTTAAAGTGAGTGAAGCAGGAGAAGGATTGTAATGCTTATGGGTATTATTTCTTGCTGGAGGTTTCCCTTCTTTAAAGGCTCCGGCCTTTAAATTAGATGAAAAGACCAGATGCTCCTGCAATATTAAATCTAAATAGATTTTGTATATATATAGGGCTTAATACAAAGATATAATATGAATTTCTCATCTAAATTAGGAGATATAACTGTTTAGGTGTGAGGTGCTTGTGGTGATTTCTAGCCCTTAACCTGTACAGTTTGCAGGGAAGGAGATCTGACATCCCTTCCAGCCCTCGAGCGTTGGGACTGTGGTCCTTGAATCACACATGCTGGTGTAATTCAGCCCCTTAGAGAGAGGAGGTGAAAGGCAGGATTTCCCTGGGGGTGCCCCCTCTTTTGCCACCCAGATGGTTTTGTGACATCTCAGGGTGGGTGCTGGCACTGCACAAAAGCCCCTGGGGCTGAATCTGCCTGAGGCTAACCGAGTGATTAAAAGGATTTCAAGGACTTGGGAAAGAAAGTAGTCGAATACAACATTTTGCATGCTGGTCAGAGTACCAGCCTAGGAGGGAGGTGATGGAGGCAGCTGCATCACTGCTAGGCTCTGTCTGCTTTTATACTCCTTATGTAGAGGAATAGGGTGCTACTCCTATTCTGCGGCCTTAGTGGAGTCCTACTGACCCAAGGCAGCTGTGTTCACTAACCAGTAGATATGCTGCCTCTCTGCATGAACCAGAACTGCCTGAGTCTCTGTTGGTGCTGCTGTGGTGTTTCTTTCTGTTTTAAAGTCCATTTTTATCTTTATCACTTACAGAAACACCCCTTGCTCTCCAAGGCACTTCTTTCTGCAGGTTAACCTGACAAAGGAGGTGTTTTTATAGCATATTACAGTCAATTTTGGTTTAAAGTGACACTCAGGAGTAGTGATTGAGTATTTTTCACTGGAAACCTGAGAAGAAAAGCACCATAGATCAGGTCACTTTTAATATATGAAGTGTACAGATTTCCTCTATTGTAGCAATAATTTGTATTCATCTACATGTGGCTCAAAGCCCTGAGTTTGCAGACATTCATGTACAAGCCTAACTTCACATGTATGACCAGTCCCCACATGCTAACCCTGTTGTTAGCAGAAATCAGGAGCTAAAAACCCCAAACAGCCCTTTTAGCACATTTATCCATTCCACATTCCCTGCCTCAGGTATTTGTCTACTGAGGGGGAGAGGCAGGAAATAAAACAGCATCTCAGAGAAATCTGCAATGTATTTTTTGAAGCAGTGAGGAGCAGCTTACTTACACTGTCTGTACTTCATGGAACAAGAAGCCAAACACTGTAAGTGGAAAGGCAAACAATTGCTTTGCTCATGAGAACTTTCAAAATAACACCTTTCAAAGCAAGAAACTCTGCCTTTTAACCCACCGACTTCTGAAAGCATCCCAGTGCCCCTGGCCAACCTGAACTTCCGAATTCAGGAAATCCCAAGTTTTTCTGCGTGGTGGGAAGAAATAGCCAGAGCTTTTAAAATGTGACCCTGCATAATGTAATGGGCTGGTGAACTGTTTAGATTTAAATACTTTATATATATGCCTTTGTGTTGCAAAGATGCTCGGTACCTGGTCCTCATTACAGTTAAGTCTCATTGTCACCCCCATGACACAGGGTGCTGGAAAGCATAAAGTCCACTGAGGCGCCAACAGTGTTGTGATACTGGGTGATTTTTTGCAGCTCTCTGCATAGGAGAAATGTATGGGTAAAGCTGTTTGTGGGTGTAGGGGCAAGCTGCTTAACGGCCTCTGGGAGCAGCATCCTCCAGGATGCTCAAGGTAAATTGCAGGACCTGGTAAATAAGAGCTGTGTGGGTACAGCAAATGGTACAATCCTCCACCACCAGCAACACAGCATACAGCTATAAGACTTTGAACCTTGATCCATTGTACAGCTAGAAAGCTTTGGGGTAAAACTGATTGATTATACAGCTAGAAGGTTTTGTAGCAGGACAGATTCATCATAGAGCTACAAGACTGTGGGGTAGGACTGATCCATTGTAGAGTCATAAGACTTTGTGGTAGGATGGATCCGTCATACAGCTAGAAGACTGGAGTAAGACTGATCCATTGCACAGCTGCAAAACTGTGGTAGAATGGACCCATTACACAACTAGAAGGCATTGGGGTAGGACTGATCATGCTGGAGCTACATTCTTGCACTAGGAGTGGAGGGCACATGGAGAGGAGAAGGCACTCTGCATCTTGCTTGGTGATCACAAGTAGGATCCCAAATGGATTCAGTGGCTCAGCAAGGATCATGGGAACAGCCAGGGGATTGCCTTTTGCTCTCGTGCGCAGTTAGTTCTTCTGATTAGAAAACATCCTGGAGATTGTTTGCCTTGTTCTGAGCACTCAGGACTCGTCTTGCAGACAGGGAGGCAGGATCTCCTGGAGCGATTAAAGTGCTGCATCAATAGCGAGTGCATCGACCAAGTAGCTTCATCATCGCCATTGCAAGCTATTACTAAAAATTCTTTAAGCTGCCTGCTGTAAAATAGAGTATTCTGTCAATTAAGAGGCTATTCCTCCACATGCCAGCATGTCAAATAGCCATTGTCTGAGTTCAATAACCTTCTCTAATTAAGTATTTACTAGATTCCACTATTAAGCCCCTATTAAGCATTTTAGAAACCGTTATTTATTATGTATTAATCAATAGTCCTTTCAGACTATTGGATAAATAAATGAAGTTATTACAGCTACTTTTGTTTTAATACTGCTGAAAAACAGGACATTTACTCAAAGAAATACAGATAATATTAAAAGTCCTGTAAGTCCATGTAAGAAATGAAGGCTGAGAGCTAAATGTATGCATCAGCACCCAGTGCTAATGCATATATCCCAGCTTCTTCCTTTTTCCCTGTTGTCCCTTTCTTACAGTGATAGAAACAAGGGGCAGCTCTCGCTCCTGATACTCGGAATGAAGTTGGGATTCCACTGCCTGCATCAGTTCTGATCCTCTTTCCCAATTTCTCTTTCAGCCCAGTACAGATCCGGGTGAATAATAATTTCATCTACATGAGCATCACTTTGTTTGCCATTAATTTGATAAAGATTTCCCCACCATCGCAATGTGTGAATATGTTTACATAAGGAAACAGCAGTGAATCCAGCAGCCTAATCGGAATCCACAAAGGAACTCTGAAGTGCTTACAATCCTCTGCTCCCTTTTGGATTTCTCCCAATACCTTCACTTAATGATCACAACTCGAAAATGCTCACATTGGACCAAATGTCTTAGACTAATTATGTGTTAGTATCTGATAACATTTTGCCACAAAAATGTTTGTTTGAATGTATCTTATCAAAGTAATGTTTGTGCCCAGGATTAGCCACTGCTTGGCTAAAGATTTATGTAATCAGCTTATTTTAAGATTAATTCATGAAAAAAAATACAAATACCTATTACCACTTAATTTGTATAATAGATATTTACTATATTTTAACAGTGCAATTAAAAATTAATATGGACTGCAAAACCATAAGGTCATGTAAACACTCCACTATTTATTTGGTAGTTCACTTATCTTTTATCCCAAGATGTGATTATGCAGCCCAGACCTTTCAGGTTTACAGAATAGAGAAAGGTCACAAGTGGAATGAGATGAATATTCTCAACTCACTCCTGAGCAGACGTGTACACAGCAACACACTGTCTCCGCTCATTCATCACTCTCCGGCTTGAGAGGTGGCAGAGGTTTCGGAGCATGGAAGTGGATTGATGGAACCCAAGAGGTGAGCTGTCCCTTGGGTGGGAAGCTAAAGCTACTGAAAGAGCAGTCGGATAAAACCGTCTGTTGCCCCAGTCCTTTAGTTCAGGCTCTACTTTGTGAGCAGACAGTGCTTTTTATGTGTTTGATCATCAGGGCTTGGACTTGACTATGGGGTTATAATGTCAGCAGCTTCAAAGTCTGCTGTGTTAGTTTTCTTTATGCACATTTGAGCAATCCAAAAGTTCCTATTCAGATTACATCCTTAATTAGCTCATCTTTTCCTCGCACATTTTTTGCCTGTCCACCCATATTCAGCCTAGCAGTGTGCCTCGAACCCTGGTGTATTATTGCAGGCACTGAAAAACAGATCTTCCTGTAAGCTGCCTTCCCAGTGTCCCTCTTCAAAGGATTACCACCAAGATGCAAACTCCCCAGGGGATCCCCCTGCAAGGGGCAGGAAGATGGGAAGGGCTGAAAACTCTTCTCTCTTCAGTTTGGTCTGCTTCTAACACCCCCTAAAGCTGGTGGTAAAACTATTACCAGAACCTTATCAACACCTGATATTCGATACCCATCCAAAAAGCTGTATCCTTAAGGTCTGTGAAACTAGACTGAAAATCTCCCAGGAATAAATATTTTAGACAGGTTTTTGGTAGCTTTAGCGTGGCTGCAGACTAAAAATTACAAAAGACTGATTTTTCTTTCGATATTCCATCACTCTGGTTTCAGTCTGAGGTTAAATCTAGAAGGGCAAAGGCTTTTGAATTTAAACACCATTTGCAAACGAGTTTTTGGGGTTTTCTGATCTTCAAACAGATTTGTGCTTCAAGATTAATTTTAATCCAAACAAAAATATTTCCTCTGTGGAAGGCTCCCAGATATCAATCCCAAGCCGATTTAAAACGGCAGTTACTTCCCTAAATTTCTGAACTCAAGAATTTAAGTCCAGGTGAAAAACCTAAGGAATTCTTTCCTGCTGGCTTTATTAGCATTTCAGAAGGAGGTCCTAGGTCCTCCATAGACATAACCCATATCATCATTTAGTAATTCAAGCTTGGCTAGCAAAGCATGGATGTGTCATAGCTAAAAGTCCAGCAAAGACACATCCATATGTTTAAGGTACATCTTCAAGGAAGGATTCCCAGAGTGGTTTCTTTTTTCAGAGACACAGGTCAGCATTAAAGAGCTGCTCACAACTGTTACAGCCCTGATAGCTGAATGAGCCACTAATAACACGACCAATGGTAACACCTAACAAGAAAGCTTGCAGACCCTTGTTTATCAATTGGCTTATCTATTTATAAGGCAATTATCAATTGCATATCAATTGTTAGCATTGCAAGCCAATTAAACACACTTGCTGAGCTGATGCCACTTTCTCAGCAGCTGGGTATCAAACAACATGTTATTCCATAGTATTTTCCAAGTTTTAAAAATACTTATTTCCAAATAACAACATCTAGATTAAGTTGGTTTGAAAGATTTCAGTATTTATTTGTCAGCTGAGAAGCGATATGGTTGCTCTGTATCTTTACTAGTCCAAAGCCAGCATTGCCCATAAGGTCTGCCTTGGTTGGTGGCTCTTGGTGCATTGTTGCACAGCAGTAAAACTCGTCTGTTCTACCAGATTTGACAAAGATAAAACCCTGAGAATGTTATCTACAAACAGCAAACAAAAACAGTTCCTTGACACTGAGTATGGTAAAATACAGTCACAGTTATTCTGGAAAGCTCTGACAGACTACCTGACAACTTCGAACTGCCTATATAAATCATTAGATTGCAAAACATTTCTGAGGGAAAAACAAATTAAAAGGTCAAATCTTTAACACACAAACATGCAAAACCCTCCACAATATTAATTATTTTCAGTGTAATGTAATACTAACCATTGCATATAGTTCTGTCGCAGAAGAGGAAGAATTTAATTGTGTCAGTGTGATTGTCCTGGGAATTGGGGAGCCTGCCGTAGGTAGGGAGCTTGATTTCAGCCTGCGAACGCATTAGCAGCCTGTATTGAAAAGGCATTTCCGTTCCTGGTGCCTGTGCCATTGAAAAGCAAAGGTGTCTACCTTCTGCAAGCACCTAAACAAAGAGGTACTATCTTCTTTTGAGTAAGAACCAAAAATAAGCAACTTAAAAAAAATAAGTTAAATAAGAAATGCAGAAATAACGATTGATAGCAAAACTTTAATGTTTCTTACCTTATAATTGTTTGGATATCGCAGCTAATTAGGCATCACACTGGCTGTCACCCCTATACTCCTCACAGATGAGCTTTAAGACCTCTTCAGGCCTATGGACACAGGAGGCAAAATTTTATGACCCATTCCATAATCAGCATACACTTCTGAGATGTTCTCATATTCAGTTGGGCTTTATTGTTGTTCTCCTTGCCCTGCAGTGAAGAAAAGTGGCCCCAAAGTGCAGTAGCTTTTGTTCACTTAGGAATTTGGTTTGGTTTAGTTTTGTTGTTTAGTTGAACTCTGGATAGCAAGCAAGAGATATTGCCTTGTCATCGATATTTTCCTTTAGATTTGTGCAGTTATAACACAAAATTATGAAAACAATGTAGCACTTTCTGGTTAATTTGTAGTTGTATTTGCTGGCTTATTTCATTGCATTATTAAAACATTTAGTACTGTATGTGTCATTAATATTCCAAAAAGTAATTAGCATATTTAATCAAAAACAATTAGGAGCAAACATTGCTTCCCTTTTTAAGTGATAAAATATTTATGGCTGGAATAAACAAATGGAAAACCAAAAAAGCACTTTGAGGTGTCGATTTCATGCACAGAAAACAAAACAAAAAAAACCCACCCAAAAGCAAAAAGCAGAAGATGCCTTCAGCCTCCAGCCTGCCCTGGTGGGTTTCTGCCTTTTCTCCCTCTTGAGGATGTCAATCATCATGTTACGATTTTAAAACAGTTCTGTTCTCTTGCTGTTTTCCCATATTGTAGTAAAAGAAGATAGCGGAATTAGGCAAAATTGTGCAAATCCTACCTCGGAGCCAGCTTTGTGTAGACCTTTCCTGCGAGGCACAACCATGATGGACAATGGTTTGAAGGTCTTGATACCAAGTTTGAAGGTCTTGAGACCTGAGGGACTGACAAGCTAAAAATGTGATTAACCGTGTTGGAGTCATGCTTCAAGGTGTTCATTGTTTTATGCGAAATGGAAAGCAAAGGAAGTAAGACGATACAAAAGAGATACCTCTCTCTCCACTGGGCTTTTACAGGTCTCATTTAAAGAAGTCACGTACCACCACATTACGATAAATTTTGACAGTTGTAAATATTAGTAAAACTTGTAAATAAGATTAGCCACTTGGCTTCAATACCTTGTGACCATTTCCTCTCGCATTTCGTTTGCCTGACTTCAATAAGTTCTGTTGACACACCGCTTGATATCCAGGGGGACATCCCACCTATCAAATTCTTCTACAGCACCTACCAAGTGGATGAAGTATTTTGATAACCATTTCACTAATCCTTTGTTCTCATTAGTTTTTTAATTCGTTAGCAGGACAAGAACTTTTCCAGCTGTTTAGTAAGTGGTTTTGCGCCAAGGCACTAAGATTAGCAGGGACTTGATGTGAGTTTGCTGGTTTTCTGGTCTATTCTTTTATATTGAAGAACAAGAAACTCAAGAAAGACACACAAATCTTCATTTTCTGCTTTGCAGAGGAATTGTTTGCAGTGATTTGAAGAGAAACCAACCCTCCAGCCTGGGCAGGGTGGATCGGATGCTGGAAATGGATGGAGTGATCCGGAAAGTGGCTCCTGCACAGGTTTATAAATAGGCTGTGTTTCTCATCCTGAAACATTGCTCCACTTTGCCTGTTATCCTGTAAATTAGCACGCTCCTCTTTAAACACAGTCAAAAGAAACAAAATACATATGTAACACTGCTGCCTGGAACACGTGAGGAGAGGGAAAAAAAACCCAACTTATGAAATGCGGAAAACATTTGTTCAAGTCTCCAAGGAAAATGAAGTCAAACCAAACAAGCATATAATATAGATGTACGCCTCATGGGCAAAGTTACCTCTAAGCCCATATGTTTTAACAAATTAAGAGGTAAATAATTTGCTGAAGGTACAGTTCAGCCACGTCAGAACACCTCTGGAAATGAGATATCTCTGTGTTTCAAGTGGTGTTTCTTATCGAAAGATTTATTTATCTGCTTTTAGAAGAAAAAAATCCACCTTGTTTTGTCTCGAGGAGTACGACTGTAAGTAACTATTAACCCTTCAGGGCCTCCACAAATGATGTGGTCATTTGAAGTCTAGCCTGCTTTGCTGCTCTTGTATCTGCAAGCAGCTGAGAGAGATTGATAAAATTCAGGTTTTCAATAGGGTAAAGCCACCGGGGACTTCCTTGGGAATGAAAAGAGACACAGAAAGGTTACTACATGTATCCTAGAGTCTGGTACATAATTCTACCATTAAAACTTTAATTTATGAAAAACTGCTGGTGTGGTCCCCAAATGGTTAAATTCCACTCGAACTTTTCATTTTAGTTAGTCATGAATATATCTAACATACAGAGGCCATCAGCATCTCGCCACTAGAGACTATAAAGTCTACTTACATAGGGTTCCTGGGATTTTTCATGTTCTTATGGAAAATATCTCTGAAATCCCCGAGCTGAAAATTTTGATCTCATTTGTGGATGTGAGTGATGCTGAGAAAGGGTTGAAGAGTGAAGAGAACACTTTTCTCGCATAATTTCATTTGTCAGGAGAATCTTGCCGCTGACATTGGAAGAGTGATTTAATTGATTTTAATCATACACCTGAGATTGGGAAATTGAGCCCTCTGTCCTGAAAAATAATTCTAGGCTTCCATGAGAATGTCTAATTTGCAGCTAATAGTTTTTCTTTACTTGAAGTTTTGTTATGAAGTTTAGAAAATACAGATCAAAGGCTCACATGTAGAACTGCTTATTGCAGCCGGAGACGTCAGCAAATCAGGGCTGTTGCGTTTCAGTGGTACTAAAATGCCCATCTGCCTGGCGTGTAATGAGGTGCTGCTGTGATTTTGGACAGGCAGGAAAACAAAAGCCCTGACTAAAGAGCACATTATACCTTCAGAAAAGAGGTACTTTTATATGCTGAGTACAGCCTGGAAGACTCAGAGAGCTGTGATACTTCACTGCTGTTCATGTTTAATCCTTGAATTTAGCCTGTCATTGAGTATGGTGTTTATAAATTGCTCATATATGCCTTGCTGTGTGCCTCAGTATGCTGCAATGATTTATTCTAAATAAATAATTCCTTTTCTATCTCTCAGTTTAAAACAAACAGCGTTATTCAATTACAGATATTAATGCTGAACACAAAAATGAAGCCAGATAAATCTTTGGAGTATGAAGAACCGGTGTCTTATAGGTTTTTTTTCACAGTAAAATCTCCATGATCTTTATTACCTATATCAGCTCTTATTCAGAGGGGTTTACAGTTAGCATGAAGTTTCCCTTTCTCCAGTGCTCGAACACTGAGGAAACACTTGTATTTCTCCACACAGTTCGTACTTTTTTAGGATGTAAAACTCAATAGTCACAATATGTCTTTTCTGTAACAATCCTGAAAATTTGCATATTGGGTTTGTATTCAGAGGATTTTCTGTTCCAAAACTGTCTTGACATTCATAGTAGCCATTCATTTTTCAGTGCTCTTGTATGGAAACTACAATAAAATGGCATTATTCATTACATGGCCACTTCAAGGAGGTGAGAACTTGCAGGAGTAAATGGCATAAGAAGTTTAGAGGCAGGGATGAGTTTAATTCAGACTGGGTGCTGGTTCGAGGCTGAGCCAAGGCAAATGGCACTTTTCAGTTTGGCACCGAGGACTCAGAAGTCTTCCAATCTGTTTTAATCAGGTGCTGATTTTGTATGATAGCTGTAACTTGAAATCTAATGTTTCTGATGAGGAATCAGAATAGTTGGGGCAAGCTGGTACTGGGTGATCTGAAGGATTCAGACGTTTGTTTTCTGGGTTTAGTGACGTCTTCTCAAAACTCTGAAACCTTTGAGAATTTGCCATTTCCCTTACATTTTTGGCAGTGAAGACACTAATGAAGGAGACACCATAAGGAGCTGATAAGCATGTGATTAGTGTTATTTCTGCAGCAGCAAAAATATTTATAGTGAAGGCCCTGCACAAGCAGAAATATCAGCTCCTGTTGAGGCAGGGACAGTTTACACTTTGGTACAGATGCCAAAGCACAAGAATATCTTTTTGACCACATTAGTGCGGATTTGGGGTCCCCTGGTCAGCTAGGATAAATTCAGATGAGCATTGCTGATGTACTTTTAGCAGAGGTGCGGCTGCTTGCTGGAGCTTGCACTGTAGATGGTTTCTTGATTCTGCAAGTGCCAGGAAACAAGGAATAGGTCTCCAAAAAAGCTGTTTAGTGGAGTAGCAATCTTCATACTGGGGCGAAAGGAAGTAAAATAGAAAGGGGCAATGGCTTCAAGCTGAAAGAGGGGAGATTGAGATGAGATTTTAGGAAGTTCTTCCCTGTGAGGGTGCTGAGGCGCTGGCACAGGGTGCCCAGAGAAGCTGTGGCTGCCCCGTCCCTGGCAGTGCTCAAGGCCAGGGGCTTGGAGCAAGCTGCTCCAGTGGAAGATGTCCCTGCCATAGCAGGGGGTTGGAACTGGATGAGCTCTAAGATCCCTTCCAACAGAAATTGGGCTATGATTTTATGCATAAACCTTGGCTTTGCGTGCTACAGCTGGGCACAGATCTATTATAGTCAAGTGTGAAATTTTGGCCTGGCTAAAAACCTACTATGGATATAAATTATCAAGAGAGATCAGTCTAAAGGGGCTGTGAATCCAAGTGTCTAGTCCAGCGTACTGTTTTCACCCTACTGTAACGTATTCAATAGGATACAACACATTATTCAGCCACCCTGGTATGTCCAGCCTGCTGAAGCAGTCTAGGGGAGGACACAAGACGAAGACTGGTCAAATGTCTGTCTCATGAGTTAAGTATGTGCAGCACATGAATGCTTGCAGTCATGTATTTAGCAGCTACATTCAGCAAGCAGGCCACAAAGGCACGTATAATAATTAGTTAATGTTTGTAAAGCATTTTTAAGGTGACCAGTGCTGTGTAAGTATTAAGTGTTGTTATCATTATATGAAATGGCATGGCTCATTGTACTCCTCTAGCTGTAGCAACCACAACAGTCTTGATGATGCCTGTTAATTTTGCTGACTCTTTTATCATTACCCTCCATTGGTGATTAAGTGTCATTTGTCTTATAATTTTAATGTTATCTTTAACACACATAATAAAGTTTACATAATTATAGCCTATTAATATAATTTGCATGCATGTTACTGGCAAGGCAAAGGCAATGTTTCATCACCCAGCATGTAATTTAGCTTATTTAACCATTTCCTTTTAATTTTCATCAATAGATCAGTGTGCCTTGTAAATGGAGATAACCTCAATAAATTCTCTTTTCAAGACTCTTATCTGTATTAAGTCTCTAAAGGTCTCGGTAGCAGGACTATGAAGTGCTGAAGGGGGAACGTTGCTGAATGTCTGCTATGGGAAGTTTTAAAAATTCACACTTTCTTCAGACAAGCATGGGTCTTCCTAATGAAACCTGGGAACAAGGTGCTCTCATGAAAGCTTTGAAAGCGTGTGTGCGCTGTGCTTCATAGCTGAGCTATAACAAGACTTTAAATGAGTAAACAGTGTTTAGATTGAACATGAAAAGAGTCGGCATGAAAAGACAGGTTCAAAATATTACATGATGCTTTGCAAAAGTGTAAATGTGCCTGCCTTTATTTTTTTTCTCTTGGTAAATGGCAAGCGTTTACAACCCAACTAAAACAGTACCAAGAGAAATCCTGTGTTTGCTCTTTGGAAGATATTCAATAAATTATAGTGAGCTGCAAATGTCACTGGATTGGGAACTGTAAGAGCTTTACCTTTAAGTCTTTAAGTAAAGACTTGCAGCTGGTGCAGTGGCTAGGTAATCCCTAATGATAAGCTGCTTTTAATGTGGGGGTGAGGCAGTTTTCACACAGATATTACTGCATTAACCTTACTCTAGATACAGTGCAGGTGTGCACAATATTGTGCTTTGCAGCCTTCCCTACTTTATTCTTCCAGTGTATCTGAAGCCTGCTTTAACAGATCCTCTTATACCATGGTGAAAAGATTGCAGTTCAAGCCTATTATCAACAAAAACCTGCCAAAAGGGCTACATTGTCAGACTTTATGATGGTACTAACTATTCTGTTGTTCTCTGGAGACCAAACTTAGACCATTAAATTCACTTCATTTGTGATTTCAGTGACCTGGACTGCAGGCATAGGTCTCTTGATGTAAAATGCTAGTACAAGAATCAATGGTACCATCTAGTTCTCCTTAAAGTATATCATAAAAGCGTAATGGTACTCTTCTAAACAAAAGGTGACACTACGCTTGTGTAATACAATTATATGAGGATGGTGTTTTCAGCAGAGTTTATTTGATATTATGATGTGCGAAGACTTTACACATTGAAATAAACTGCGTAGCTGAGTTCACTCCATTATTTTCAATAGACTGACTATATTGTCTGCACTGGAATATAGATAATTTTCATACAGTGGGGAGCTATTTTCATATCCTCTCCATGAAATAGATGAGATTATAAACAGGCTGGGATTACTCAAAAACCAACACAAGCCATGTCTACAGACCCATTTAAGACAAAGGCTGCCTCCGAAATGGTCTCCTTTGATAGGGAGGCTCCCAGGACTTGCTCCGTTTATTTGACAGATGACAGCTATTTATAGTAAATGTGTAACATTTTTGAAAATTAAAATTTTACTAGTGGAATTTAGGGGTTATTTTCCACTCGAGGGACTAACATTTCTGTCAAAAGACCTTTTTTTTTCCTACAGGCACCATCTTCGGCGTTAAACCTATTTGTAAACCAACCCGTTGCGATAGCTCATTGTCAAGCAGTGAACAGGTTTACAATTAATGCAATTGCTGCAACAAAATAAATGGAGAGTTACGACGGCTGCTGGTATGTTCACATTGCTGCTCAAGTGAGGAGATGCTGCTTCCACCACAGACTCGATGCTGGGAGCTTTTTGCAGCAAACCAGGGTTGAAATTAAGCCTGCACCTTCCAACCAAAGGTGATGTGAGCTGTGGTGGTTGCCTTTGCCAGTGGTTTGCAACCAACCCACAAAGCTGACAAAAAGCTAATCACAGTATCACCCAAACAAATCACAGGTCAGGCTGTTCCCCCCTTCCTTTCTGAACTACTTTTCCATTTTGAAAGTTGCATGGGGACCAACTCTGTTGTGGAGTGAGGGAGGTGTCATGCCTGATCGTGTCTTTTGTGTTCTTTGCAGAAACTGGAAGACTTCAAACAGATTTAGACTGGATATTAGGAACAATTCCTTCCCCAAAGGGTGCTCAGGCATTGGAACAGGCTGCCCAGGGCAGTGCTAGAGTCACCGTCCCTAGAAGTGTTTACACACTGTATAGACGAGGCCCTCAGTGCCATGGGTTAGAGGTGGCCTTGGCAGTGCTGAGGAACGGTTGGACTGGATGAGCTTAAAGGTGTTTTCCAACCCAGTTGATTCTGTGATTCTGTGCAATACAAAGTGTTACTGCCAGCTCCAAGAGGACATTGAGAGCAGTGCATGGAGGAGGATGTTAAGGGTAAAATACACTGCATAAATTCAGCATCATGCCAAAGGATTAGAGGTGGGAAGAACAGAGGCATGTGCTGAAGACACAGCAGTGATCAGGGACCTTGGCACCGCCTTTGGCATTGCATTGCTCAGTGTAGGCACTTGCTATGGTTTCTTTCCTGTTGTGGTGAGGCTCTGGGCTGGGATTTTCCCCAAAGGTCTGGCACTCATTTCCATTTTTCTAAAATGATAATAACATAAATATACTTTTAAAACCCCAAACTCACAATATGAAAGTATAATGGGTTTTAACCTAAATAAAAATCTTTCAGATTCTCTGAGGGAAGAGAGTTTCAGCGTGCACAGGGATGAAATGGTTAGGGACTGCTGTCAGTGCAGCACCCAAGCAGACTTCGCTGACAGACACTGAAGGGTAAGAGCTAGAGCTAAGATATTTCACAGCACCACAAGAACTGGGTATATACATCCAAGCACCTTGCCTCCTATTACATTGTTACCTAAAGCATGTGAGGATCAGGAAGGAATTATCCCAAATTAAGCATTTAAAAGGCCACTTGTTGGAGGTGTTGACAGATCATCAGAGGTGTACTGCTCGTTCTCCTAGGCTTAGTGCTGTTGATACCCATAATGGTCCAAAGGTTTTGTACACTCCACCATCAGGGATGGTAGATTTGCTCCATTGGCACTGGTATGTTTTCCACAGTCTCAGTTCATTGCTCCGTATTTATTACTCAAACACAAAAATACAAAAATGCATTCACTTTGGAGTAGAGTTGTGGCTGCCCCATCCCTGGCAGTGTTCAAGGCCAGGCTGGACACAGGGGCTTGGAGCAAGCTGCTGCAGTGGAAAGTGTCCCTGCCTGTGGCAGAGGGCTGGAACTGGATGAGTTTTAAGATCTCTTCCAACCCAAACCAGTCCAAGACTCTATGATCCTATGATCTATGTGCCAAATGCTACTGTGATTAACCACTGAAATGCATCTGTGGTCACTTCATGGGGAAAGAGAGGGATCCTGCTGTTCCTTAACAGGTTATTTTTTCTCTCTCTGCTGTTGTTCCCAAAGAAAACATATGTCTTGATGCTGGAATAGAGTTCCTCATTACAAAAGGTAACAATTTTTTAGCCTTTCTAATTTTAACTTTCAAGACTTTTCCCTCCTTTTCACCCTTGCAGAGCTTTGCTTGTGACCTCAAAAGCAGTGAAACATTAATGTGAGGTGTAGCAGAAGGCAGGAATGTTTGCTTGCCCAACGGGATGGGTGTATCCATGAACAGTGATAAACCTTTCAGGTGTGTTGAATAGAGAAAATAGCAGAGATGAGACTAACACAAGAGCAACTTCACACTAATTGTGTTCCTTCATTATGCAGGACCTTGCCTTCTGCTAGTATTATCTTACACTGTGTTCAGAGGAAAGAGAGGCTAAGGAAGCAAATAGGTCATCCCACAGGGTGCTAATGCTGCAGCCAAAGTCGAGCAAGACTAGCCTGTGTCTGACCATTAGTGCAGGTTGCCTTATGAATGGTTTTAATTAGTTATATCAGGCAGAGCTGGGAACCCAAAGGGCAGACTCTGTGTTTCTTCTCCCATTGGGTGTTTTCTGTTTCTTTTTTTAATGCCTACTCTTGATGAACTAAAGTCTTGCAGCTGGACAAATGTTCTTAATTAAGCAGAGGCAGAAGCAGATATTCCATGGATATCAGGAGTTTCCTCAAACATGACATTTGAAGGACATCGAGTTGAAAAATGCAATTTCTCATGTTGTCCAGTGTTCAATACCATACACATATGCCTTTTTTCTTAAATTATAGATTTATCCATAGGCCTGAGCCTGTGATCATTTTGCTTCCTAGGTTCTCTCTAAATCAATCTGAATACTATACCAAAAAAAAAAAAGAAAAGAAAGCAAAATGGTAGTGGTTCCACCATCTCTTTTCCTGGTGGTTACCCAATGAAAGAAAGAAACAGGACTTTTTTCATCACAAAAATTAAGTATTTTTAAATAGAGAGTATAAACAAAATCTAAAAATCCCAGTGCGTGGACCTGCATCTCTTTTTCATTTGATATTCTTTGTAATGAATACAAAAGACTATGGAACTTGATGCGGCCAAACCCTACTAAGATTCAGAAATAGCAAAATATGGGAACAAATAGGTAGGGACTTTCTTTGTATATTTTGTATACATATGTATATATATACACATATATATCTGAATATATAAAATAATATGTATATTTTATATATATACATGAATGGATTTTTTTTTTCTGTTTGTTTCATACACCAATTTTCTCCAAGTGGAAAATGTTAATAATTTTAACAAGGAAATTTCATCCATCAAATTAGCAGGTTTGTTTGCTACTTATGGGACAAAACAAACTGGACTGATCTGCTCCAGCATTCTTCAGAACCTCAAAACCATAGACTTGAGCTTCCCATGTCCTTACATGCAAAGATTTATTTTCCAGCCACTGTTCATCATAGTGGGAGTGGGGCTGCCTCTGACTCACTGGAGACCACTTCAGCTGGAGCAGCACATGGCTTGTCCTTCCTCCCTTCATCCATGGACCAAAAAGAGCAGTTGTCTCCAGCTCCACCCCTTTCCCCATCAGCAAAACCCCTTCATGGGAGGTGTGTTGGGACTGTGACCCCTATACCAGGCTACCTGTTGAGACTGCAAAATCGAGCTGAGAGGCATGACAAAAATCCCTCTGAATTGCTTGTGGTTTGAACACCAGTGCTCGTTCTTTTGGGAAAGTTTATGCTTTAGGCAGAGCTTTTCTACAAGCTTTTACACCATACGTGTATACATTATACCTCCAAATTGCCTCCAAGCTAACAGTCTTTCAGGTGCATTAACTACTTTACTACCAAAGGGGCAGCCAGATTAATATATATTTTTAAACAACAGAAGCAAAAGTCTTTCAGAGCAGTCTTTTCTGCAAATCTTTGACTTAGTGCTCAAATCTGAAAACAAGCCCATCAGCAACAGCTCAAGTCCATCAAAATACCTTAGCGCCTTGATTGATAAATACGTTGTATTTACACTGTGACTACTGCATGCTATTTTCTGTCACTGCTAATTTATCTGAAAGTCTTAACCTGTGTGTGATAAATTCAGTAGCATTTTATAATGAGGGCTGTTGAAATAAATCACTCCCTGAAAATACTATTCAAAGAAGAAGTCAGTAAAGTCTTTTTGCCACATGGATTCCGACGTATGGATAGCTGTGACACACAGACAGACAGACACATTAACCTCTTAGAAACCCAGGGAATCTAAGCCTTTTAAGTGTTGCCGTGTGCAATTCTTCCATAGAAAGAGGCACATAGCATTAAAGCTCTCTATCACAAGTGGCTTTAATATTGAAAGCCTCCACCGTAGACAGACGGAGAAAGGTGGAGTGGGGGGAAGAAGGAGGAGAACAGACATCTATCCTGTATGTATTTATATTATTAGCCTCAGATTATTATTATTTTTACTGCAGGCTTCCCTTCTGTTTGCCAGTGAATCAGTTTTTGTCTCCAGCATTTCTCAGGGCACACGCGCGCCGACCTCAGTGGTACATAGGGCTCTATTAAGCCGCTGTTCAATAGTTTGGTGATATTCAGACAATATTGAAACATTCCCAAATGAACTTTGCAGGGAGACATTTTCATTCGCTGCCTCCCTCCTCATGCATATTAACAAATGGTATGCAAGGCCTCATTTAATTCACTGATTTTACATTCGGATCACTTTCTCTTTTACAGCTATTTTTACCGGGCTTCATTAATCTTTGTTGAATACAATGGCATACATCTTTAATGCGGCCGCTGTCAAGTCATATTTCAGCAAGAGCTGCAAACTGAATGACAGCAAGCAATATTAATAAATTTAACATAGACTATATCAATTTTTAACAGAATGAATGTGGAAAGCTAAATGTATTATTTTTCGTTTAAATCATAGGGTTTATCGCCGGTTAAGTAGCAGCGATTTCGGGAAACTTGTGACGTGCCGTACAAATAGATTTACATCTCATTAATAAGTAAATTAGGCAAATGCCTTTCAAGTTCAGACAAGTACATAAGTGTAATCTCCATATTAAAGGAGTAGTCTTTGATAAACCACTGAGGAATTGCAGCAGCCAACTATGTGACATGTTGCCAGTGCCTGAACTCTTCCACATTCCCACATTTAATTACACTGGTTCATTACTAAAGAGATAAGTGTCTCTCCAGTTAAGATTCTATAAATGAGCAGCATGCGGGATCCTCCCAAATCATTTTTGCAGAAACCATGAAAAGGTGGTAACAGTTATGAAAAAACGAATTATCACCTGCTCTCTTTCTTCCTTCCCTGTAATAACATTAAAATATTAAGATGAATTCCTTTTAAATCTCAGGGAGAAATTGTCCATTAAGAGATGCTATTTTGTTTAAGAAAGAAAGAAGGAAGCGTTAAAAAAAAAGAAAAGAAAAAAAAAGGAGAAAACTCTTCTGAATTTTTTTTTTTAATTTCCCTTCATAAATCCCAACAGAGATAATTTGCTGTAAAATTTAAACCCAGTGAGAACTTGTCTGTCTGTGTTAAATAAAAAAGTTACGGTTGGTAGGAGACATGTTTTTGCAGTAGCTTTAGCGATTATAGGAAATTACATGCAAAGCCAGAGTTCTGATCCTAAGTTAATTTATAATTGGAAAAAACTTATTAATTAGCTATGTCATTCTAATTAAGAATTAGAGGAGTGTGCATTAGAAAGTCAGTCAATATCCAGCTGACAGAATTAAAAAACCCCACAGAAGTCTGCAGCTCCGGAGCTGTGTCCACCGGCTCCCCTGTCATCTTTCTAAGGAATTTCATGATGCCTAACAAAAATTAGCCCCTTAAATACGCATTTCGGAGGAAATAAATAGGGAATTTTCTCCTGCTGGAAAGGAAACCCCTAAAATGAGCTTGCAGAGGTGATTTCCAGGGTGCCATTTGCACCTTTCAGGGTAATCTTGAGATGCAGCTTGTGTCTGGAGGGCCCTGTCCTCCTGTACCCGTCGAGCACCGTATACGCAGCGGCACCCACCCATGCGTGCTTTCCAATACCCAGACAATTGATCCTCCTGCAAAACCCACCCAAAATATTCATGGATAAAGACAAAGGAACTAACTCTGAGGCCCTGTGGAGATCGCATGGGGAAGGACTACAAATTTTGCCTACGGAGTTATGTAGAAACACTGTGTGGGGACGTGTACATTTGCCTACATATATATATTTCCCATTCCACCAGCTTCAGTCCTCTTGGTACGTTCCCCCTTCAGGCCCTTTTTCTGAGATGATTATAATTCATTCTTTAAGAAACACCCCATGTGTAAATATTTTTTGTTAATGTTTTTCTCTCTCCAGTGTGCTTGAATTTTAAAGAGCCCTTTAATATGAAATTAGGTAGAAAGTTTTGACCTTTTTGTAATTAAAATGAACATACATGTTACTGATACGGGCTTCATAGGTCTAAAATATACTTTTATTCAGACAAATATTGAAAGAGAGGCAAACAGACTCTACCACATGTGAAACACAGCCTGGATGAAAATGAAATCAGTTTTAAACATTAAGAATTGAAAAGGCTGGAAATACAAAAGAAGAAGTAAAACTATAAAAGCAGAAGTCTCAGATAATTACACCCTCCAAAAATAAAATAAAATGATCAAAACAGTGATCTAAGCCTTTCACATTTGTAGGGACCATTTTCCATCTTGTGTTTTTGCTTTCAGTTAGAGTAGGGGAAAAAATACTGGAGTACTCAGTGATGGAATTCAGTTTACTTATTTGAATAGCAAAAGATGACCCACTCCTAATGATATAAAAAATCTTTTGCATTAGCAAATTTCTGTTCTGTATTTGTTTTGCTAGCACAAACCAATATTCACTTAATATGCTACTAGTATCTTATCAAGTTAATGATCTGTTGTATGTATAGAGTAAGCTTGTTACTCATTTTAAATTAGATACAAAAGCACCACTGTATGGAAATTTGAATACTTGGGATTTTTATGAAATTATAGGACTTTCACGCTTTAGCAGTCTATAGACAGCCTTAGTAAAACAGCAATAGTTAGCTTTGCTAATGTGACATTACAGATACAGATTCTGCTTAGCCTGATTTAATGGATCTCAAAATCAAATTGTTGTAAGGAGCCTATCTCCATTTTTGGGTCATCGAGCTCCAAATTTACAGATTACTTTATGAAACATTTATTAATTTGGATTTTGAAGCAGCTGATACAGGGTAGCCCTCCTCTGAATGAGCTACCTCTTGCAGATTTCACTGGGTGTCCAAGTAGACTAATGCCCACCACTTGTGACGTTCGCTCCCAAGGCATCTATTTGCATATTTTCAGGGAAAAATATTCCTCAGGCAAAGTGTTTAAGCTTATGGGAAAAGGTAAATATGAGTAGAGTTAAATCCTACAGTCATTTAGCATCCTTTAGCAGGTCTATACCTGATACTGGCCCTTGCTGCAGTTCTGAGAGCAGCACCACCTAATTAATGGTAGTCTAGAGGCTAAGGACATTGTATTTCTTATCAGTTTGGAACCAGACAGATGCAGGAAATATGGTGTCATGCTCTTCAGAAGGATTCTCCTTTGTGCAATTTGTTTACTTTATCTTGGTCAAAAAGGCGTGCAGTATCTCCAGCCTTCGGAAGCATTTCCCTTTTGCACCCTTGGAGCATAAGTCAGGAATAAAAGGTCCCTTTGCCTTCCCCAGGACCTCACATGATCCCAAGAAGGTGAGAGCCTTTGATCTTTGCTGGTGATTTTACCGAAGAAGGCTTGGGTCTACACCAGCCAAAAGCAGCAGTGCTTAACCAATGTGATCTCTATGCATTTCTCCATACCCTTTAATAAGAAAGCCCTTACCTTTGCATCCAAAATCCAGACCAAACCAATACTGTCTTTCACATATTTTTCACCACTGACTTGCTGTTTGCTTCTGGGTTCAGCAAAACTCAGACTGATTTTTCCCTCCAGCCTCCTTCTTCTGACATGACCCCACATGCCTGTAAAGGGGCCTCCTTCCTGCAA
Organism: Lathamus discolor; assembly: GCF_037157495.1. Taxonomy (NCBI): domain Eukaryota; kingdom Metazoa; phylum Chordata; class Aves; order Psittaciformes; family Psittacidae; genus Lathamus; species Lathamus discolor. The sequence continues at coordinate 150,484,864 of NC_088886.1, forward strand.
GACCCCATCACCCTGGGGCAAGACTTTAAGCCCATTTGCTTACTGTAGCTGGGATATTTTGGGTTGAAATCATGAGGTGTTGCAGATTTCTCCTGCACATCAGGAGTGCAAGCAGCAGGGATGGTTGTGAAAATGTCAAGACAGTGATGTGTGATGGCCTTAGCTCCAGGGGCACGGTTTCCACCTTATTTTGGAGCACTCCAGAGGGCCATTTCTCAGGCTGGAGTGTTACACATGATATATCTGCACTAGCAGTGGCATGCTTTGGGTCTCCCCACTCTCTGTTTTGATATGTGGGTAACGGGAAGCCACTGCCTGGCATCACCCACTGGGGACATGGAGAGACAATGCTGGTCCGGACAGGAGGAAAGGTCTGTGAACAATCGTGTTTGTAATCATCTCAGGGAAAAAAGATCCCCCTCATCTCCTTTTTCATCATTTACAGATGTTTTATGCACAGTTTCAAAAGACTGGCCAGGGATTACTCCATCTTCTCTTTAGCTAAGCTGAAGTTTAGACGTGCAGATATCCGAGAGAGGAAAAAATAGAGAAAACACTAAGTTTTTTTATGAGTGACTATCCAAGAGCTGGTGTAAGTTTCTGTGTTTGTTGAAGAAGTTTTCCTCTTAAAACATCACTGTAAATGGATGTACAGGATGTGCTGCAGGCACTGAATGCTCCTCGCTGCTTCCTGGTGCTGCAGCTCGGGCGTGTTTGTATTGTCCCTCAAGGATCGCTGGAAACAGGACTCACCAGCACCAATTAATTACACCCTTTCATTACACAGATGAATTAGGCTGCCCCAATCAATAGCCTTAATGAAATGTCATTTACTCAAAAGCCACCCCTTAAGCAAAGCTTGGTGGTGATGCTTGACTAGGCTCCCGCTGTTGGGGCATGCCAAGGGACTGAACACGGTGTGTGTTTCCATTGGTGATGCTGGAGCCACAGCTTGGCCAGTGCCATGGTGAGAACAGGCAGAGCATTGTCGGATGGGCAGAGCATGGCAGGACAATCAGAGCATCACCGGATGAGAACATCACTGTGCCACCGCTGCCGCGATGCTGCAAAAGAGCAAACTTTGGCTGTGCTCCCTTTTCAAAATGCAACTATGTAAAGGTCACAGAGGAGGAGATGAAACTAGGAGTTGTAATAAGGAAGGAGAAATAAAAAATAATGACAGAAATAAATTGTCATAAGAGGGGATACAGTTATGATTTATTGTGATATTCTACAAATTTGGAGGTGATTAAAAGCCACCTAAAATTCACATTAACAAGTCACATAAAAATGGAATTAAACTAGTGGGCATAATGTGGCAGGGTATAAAGAAAAATCATGACAGAAATAAATTGACAGAAGAATGATACTATTCAAGTTTTACTCTGTCGCGTCACACTGACAGGAGACTAGTATTTTAATTTCAGAGTTGTGGTTGAGTTTTTGGAGTTCATTAAAGGCCCACATTAAGAATCTCATAAAAGTGAGAAGAAATTAGTGACCATAATGTGGCAGAGGAAATAAAGAAACAATAATGACAGAAATAAATTGACAGAAGAATGATACACTTAATGTTTCACTCTGACACCCTCTATTAATAGGCCGCTGCAAGCTGGAGCAAATGTCATTCATATTTTAGCCAAAGTATACCACTAATTAGGCTGGCTTTCTGCACTGGAATTAAATTTGAGATCCCTCACCTTTAGAGTGGGATCATTTGAATTCGAAAGAAAAGAGCTGGTGACAGAAAAAAAAACTTTCTGCTCGGGCTCTTCTAATGAGATAAAATTCCCCCTTCTCCCCATTTCCTAGCTATAATTGCTGATTATGTTGTTACACAGGAGCGGCTCTCCGCTCTCTCCTCCCCATCATTATGATTTAGTCTGGCATATCGGGGTGCTTCAAACACGGACTGAAGTGGTTTGAGTCTAATTTAGCACTCATTTAGGCCGCAGGTACCGACGAAGGTAAACACCGCATTGTTATAATTAATTACCCCTTAGGCCTAGCCAGGCCAGCTCTGTTTCAGCTGACCCTTATAATAATAAGGCTTAGGGGCATATTGTATTTCTTTTGACAGATTAATTAGAAATTCAGCCGTGGAGGTACAAAGCAACTCTGTCATGAATATTTAAATGGACTGACACAAAAAATCATGAAAGGGCTGCTGAACTACATGACAGACAGGGGATATTAGCCAAGTGATTCTAATCAATAATCTCTTGATCTCTTACATATTAATACACTGCCTGCTGTTATTAAGCTCCATAATAAGGAAGGGGAGAGAAAGTTAGTGTAGCTCTGCTGTAGGGCTCGCCGGGCCCCCAGTGTATACACTAACTGACGGAGAAAATGCACAGAGGAGCCGAGCCTCAGCCTCTTCAATCTCATCCAATCTTAAGGAATGGCAGCTCTGAGCATCGCTGGCCGGATAATTATTGGCCCTGACAAGGTGAAGGCGTTTGCAGGCAAATGAGATGGGAAGTAGGATAAGTCCCCAGACCACCCAGCGCAGGGCACGCTCAAAACCAACCGCGCGCTACCGTTCGGGCTTGTATTTGCTTTAGCAGGGGAAATATGGGAATCACAGAGCTTTTGAGTCGTGTTGAAGGGTCAGTGACAGTCGAACACCGGGAGCTTGCTGTTACTGTTGTTAATGTTAACTTTAACACCAAGTCAACTGGATTTACCCCCGGTCCCTTTGCTCATCTCCTATAACATCAAGGCCACCGAGTGAATTAAGCAGCATAGTAGAGCTGAATATCATCTAAATTCATTACAGCTGGTTCCTCGTGTAAATGGGAGAGGAAGCTACATGCGTTGCTCTGGAAATGTGCCGCCGCCGCATCACCAAAGACATTCTTTGTGCTGCACAGGCTTGGGGTAGAGTAGAGAGTTAGTGGCAGCAACGAGCCAGCGCTGGATAAAGGGGGTTAGTGTAATGAGAACTGTACGTATTCGCAGAGCTAATATGTTCTGTTATCTCCAAAAAATGATGCCTACAATGTGCTCGTCGTGTGGTGCAAGAGAAAGGGCTCAGCTGTAAAGGGAACTGGACCGGCTCCAGTATCTGGCTAAACAACTTGTGAAAAAAAAACCCAGATTAAATGACAGGAGCAGAGCGTGATTATTAACATATTTAAATCGTATGCACACAATGTTCAGATGGGATTATAGGGACGATGTCAGCCTTTTAAAAAAAAGACTCGACGGCCGCAATATTAGATATGTATTTATTTTTTCTTGCCCTCTTTTTGTTTTCTTTTGATTAAAAATGAGTCCCGAGGTTGGTCCTCACTGGCAGTCCCCTGCATCCCTCCATCCACATACTGCTGGTGCCACAGCCTGGATGAGCCCAGGAGGAGACAAATTGGCCTTCAGTGATGGATTTGCCTCACCACAGAAAGCCTCCAAAAGGTTGCAGGACTCACAGTGAACTTGCCTCATTCATGGAGCAGCTTAACAGAGGAGAGCATCTTTATATACAGGACATATCTGATGCAACCTGACTCCTGTGGCCTTAGAGTCCCACTTCTAACAAGTCCAGATCAGAACTGATAGTGACATTACAAGCCTCTTAACCCTTAATAACTCATCCTATATTTCTACCCTTATTTTGTTCTGGTTAAATGTCTCTGAGATATGTACAAGAAAAAAAAAAACCCCAGTTTGAATTAAAAAAAAACAGTGGGAGAAACTTAAGCAACCCCATAAGGTCTAAAATCCCACTGCCACCAGAAGAAGACCTTGGCAAGCTGTGAAACCACTCCTGATGGGGTAGGGACTCTCCTGGAATTGGAGGCAGCCCCGAGAGAGATCCCTGGCTCTCACTGCTGTTTGCCCCTCCTGCAGGTGCTGAAAAGGGACCAAAAATGTTTGCCTGGTGACAGGGTTCAGGTTCGGGGTAGAAGGGGATGGTGCCCAGCTGCCTAGCTTGCTGTGATGAGATGTTATTTCATGTTGTGATTGCACATTGAGTGGTTTCCTAAACTCTGTTTCAAAAATCAAACATTTATGGGCACAGTGCCATTGTACTGTGTGTAAAAAAAGCCCTGTCCCATTTACAGGCCTCATCTGGTGAAGGTTTTGCTGCTCCGAGTGAACTCAGTAAATACTTTGGGTTTTGCAGGGGCCCTGTTAAAAATAGGTAAATCACCTTAAAAGTTCATTTATGCTTAAAAAAAACAGGATCTTGATTTTATCAACACTTATATTTGCAGGTCACACTTTACTTGCACTTATAAGTTTAAGTCTAACCCTTCTCATTACTTCAATGCTGCTTTCAAACCTCTAATGCATATTTAAGTGGTAGTATTAAAAAACAGTGTGTCAACTGCCATTGATGTGCGATGTAGGGCACTGACCCTTTGAAGGCATTATCATGTCATTGGACCCATTAAATGTAGCCATTTCTGTTTCTCTTAATTGGGTTGTGCAGTGTGGAGCAGTTGCAAGCAGTTACAGTTTATGCCGTGAATTATAATAACAATAATATGGGGTCGTAAGGCAGAGGTCTGTATGGGTACCAAATGCCTGTCGTCAGTGATTGCTGAGGGTATCATGTCTATTCAATGTGTCACCCCTCCTCTTTAAAAGTAATAGAGGTTTAATTTATGAGATCAAAATCAGCTTGTGGTCACTACTCTGCCTGTGCCTGTTAATTAAACAGAGTGTCTTCTTCCAAAGCCGTTAATGGGCTGGGTTTGCTCATGAAATAACGTGCTGTTCCCTGAGAATCAACTTCTTTAAGTATCTGGCCCTGAAAAAGAAACCTGATACGTCCTATCTGCTTTCGGTAGGAAGCTGCAACTTCTCTTTCCTTTTTTTTTTTCCCTTTTTTTTTTTTTCCCTGTTAAAAAATTGGATGTCAGAATTCGTCTGGACTAGGGCCAGGGTATTTTATGGCAAGTTTCGGCAGCTGAAAATGTTTGCATCTGATTTATAAAGTTTGGGGAATTGATGTAAATGCGAGACAGAGTGACAGTGGCACTGCCTGCCATGCTGTTACAATTAGAGGCTGGCCCACATCGAGTCCCTGGCATGGAAGTGAGCTGAACTTTGGATCTGGTGTTGCATTTCCAGGGGCCAAATCAAAGCTCAAGGCCCAAACACTACTGAAACACGGAGATTTCTGGAGCCGGCTCAAAACTTTATAGCTAGGACCCATTTCCAATAATTAGCACTGTTGTCTTTAAATATCAATGGAAGTCATGATGGTTTATCATTTGCAGCTGGACATGCATGAGTACCCTTCTAGCTGGTCTGGTGCTCCCAAAGAACAGATAATTAAGAACAAGGAAAACAGACTCCAAGCAAACGCCAAATTAAAAGTCCAAATGCAAAATGTGTAGCAACTGCAATAGTGGTGATGACAGCAACAATCATTTCTAGCCTTGCAGTTTCGTGTATAAAAATGTTAGTAAAAGGTGCAGAGCTGGAAACAAATAATTTTACCTCAGCCCTTTTATTGCAAAAACATAATAAAGTGCAAGGCAAGAAGTAAATTCATTGCGAGTCATATTAAAGGTTTTGGACCAAAGTGAAGCTGTTACAAACTACATCTGTAAAAATTGTGTAATTATTATGGGTGGGTAAAATCTGGCAAGAATTATTTTCTTAAGTAAAGCGTAAAAGAGAACAGATGTGCTGTAACTGACACATTTATTTTTTGCCAGTTTCCCTAATTCTGTACAAAAAGTTGATCTCATTTATCATATTATTCAATGGATTTCAAATTAGCGAGGCAATGGTGACTTTTTTCACTGCCCCAATTTTAATGCCTGGGAAAAGAAGGGGGGTGGGGAAGGCTGTCTCACAGAAAGAAAATTAATTTGTTTTATTGGGCACTGAAAACCCAAGTCTTTTGTCAAACAGAGAAGAAAACATATATTTGGAGGGAGAGCTAGGTCACTAGTTAAATGTCAAGGTCTGCTAAAATCAAAAGGTAGGAGGGGTGGGTGACAATGAAATCTAAGTAGAAAACCATAAATGTAAAGAAACACCACTATTTCTGGGCCGGGGTGGAATGAGAAAAATGGCCAAAGACAAAGATAGGCAGCCTGGGTCTGGAAGTAATTATGGCCAAGTGAAGACAACTGAATTCCATATCACTTTGGTGGATGTCTGTAAAGGCAGTTTGGGGAGGTATTTTGGTAAGGTTTACTTTTTGGAGCTTAGCAACATAAATTTGTTGTCACTGAACTATTAAATAAAATAGACACATGTTGGCAAAGAGTGCACAGCCGAGGGATGGAACTGATTAAGGGACAGCCTATGAAATAATAGCTTAAATGGGCCCACTGCAGGATTTTAATATCCCATGACAACACTCAATTGTCAAATTCTGCTGTAGTGTCCAGGATGCTACTAAAATTAAGCCAGAAATTCCTAGATTTATTCTATTTTACTTTTTTTTTTTTTTTTTACAGCGAAGAACAGGAAATGCCAGTAAGCTGCGAGAATCTGAGCAAGAAACAAGAAACTGGGAAGAAAAGAGGATGGTCTAAAATTTTATGAGATTTCTGCCATAAAATCTATAACAAATGTCTTTCACCTACACACGATAAAGAGGCAATGTGGGATTTTAATTGGACTTTTGGCTTTTCTTCATTTGATTTAAACCTAGGTAGAATTTCAAACAATAACACTGGAACACCTGGTTAACACGTTAGATGATATGTATAGTTGTAAATTGTGGTTTTAATAGGAGCTCTCTGGGGGATTGCAAAGGGTCCCATTGTTCGGCTTGGCAGATATTAAAAAAAGTTCATGAACTACTGGGATTTAAAATCCACTCACATGATTTTAATATTACTCCAGTAATGTAATTTGATAATTTTACCAAACTTGTGGCCAATTTGTGGACAGAGAATCTAATGGTCACATTACGTGATTAAAGTGCCCTTATACAGGGCTGAGCATAACGCCCGTTCTAATTTATTGCAATGGGGCAAGCTGGAGAACAGCAACAGTTACTGAAATTTGATAATCATCATATTACATGGGCATAATCAAAGAAACGCACAGGGGAAGTCTGCTTCCAAGAACAAACACAACCCACAAATATTCTACGTGTTTCTCTGCTGCAAGAACAACCCAGAGTAAACCTTTCTGGCAAGTAAGCTTCTTCTTCCTTTCCAGTTCAAGAACAAGGATCCATCAGGCTTAAAAGAGACAAGACTCTTCAAAAGATTTTTCTAAGAGGTTTTTAAGAAACTTAGGTCTATTTGGGCCATCTGAGTTTACCTTTTGACTTTAGGCTTCCTGCATTGTCAATGGAGAGGAGTGCCAAACTGGAAGGGTCATTAATGGATCTAGTTTGGATTAGGAGTGCATATTTGGAGGAAATCATGCAGTCATTTCCCCTTACTGCACTGTGTTTCAAATTGCAGGGAGGTGCTGGAAAGCATGAGCTTGAGACAATTCAACCTGCAAAAGCCCCTGGGTCCTGACAAGCTGGCCTATCCTATAGCTCTAGCCTCCCCAAAAAGTGGACCAGATCAGGTTGGTGTCAAGAATAGGATGATATCATCTAGTGGACTACCAGATGGGTAAATTAAAGCATGGATGATGGGCTGAGCACCATGGTTGGTGCTGTGCCTCCTGGCCAGGACCAAGTGTGGGGTTGTGGCACTCGTCCTGGGACAGTTCTGTTGGACATCGTCGCCCATGGCTTGGTGTAATGATGAAGCACACTCACTGCATGTCCCTCAGTGACATTCAGCTCCATACGCTTCAGGCCTGAGCCAACCAAAAAGTGCTGCAGCATGTGGCTGAGGGCACCCAACGAAACTCAGCCCCATGCCTGGGGAGAGGAACCACTGGCAGTGGCAATGGCAGGGATGCTTCTTTACCAGTGGAGCTCCAAAACAGGAAAGGAGGGGATGGGGCTCTCAGCACTCTCTTCCCCATCCTGGGAAGCCTCTCCTACTTCAGAGCAGTTCAGCCCTTGGCCTGGCCTCTGCTCCCAGTTTAAACACCAAAGTTAGCAAGCTAAATTCAGACTGTGAGTATCTCCCCCTCACTTCTAGGGTCCACGCTGAAGAGACCTTGGCTGAAGAGACATCTTTAAAATCTCACAGCTTGTCTATTTTCCTGGAGTATTTTGTCCTTCCATACACAGTAGGAAAGTTTTCCTCTGTTTTTCACTTGCCTGATTGTCAGTTCACGTGCTTCCAGCTCCAGTTCCCTACCCCATCCCCTTTGTTGTATCTGCTTTAGTTTAACTAGCTATCTGTCCTTAGTTTTTACTCATTTTGGTGAGTTTCTTGAGCAAGGTAGAGTAATAACCCTAACCCAAAAACTTTTCCCACATCTCCTTTTCTCTTTACACTCCTGCTGTAACCATACACCTTGCTTTCCTCCTCCTTTTTCCAACTTAGAAATCTTTCATAGATAACAAGACCTCCCCTAGGCCCTGATTCAGCAGAGCACTTAAGCATGTGCTTAACTTTAAATACCTTTGTAAAAGCTTTTGCTGAATCAGGATCTTAGCATTCCTCCCCATCTAACTGCTGTTCTCCCATGGTTATTTCAGTATTTGCTTACAGGAAAATCTGAGCACAGAGTTCATGGGTGTTGTCAGCAGTATTTTTTGCCCCATCCAGCTGAAGTATTTAGATGCACTCAGCATAAGAGTGAGGCAAACGGCATGCAGCAGGTAATCCGATGCCCACCAGGCTCTATCCTGTGATTTTTATCCATAGAAAAAGTTTTGAATACTGCTACTGTTGGGTCAGTTCCACAAGTGACTTGTAGTGGTAAGGATGAGAAACCTCCTGGGCATCTAAAAATGTCTAGTGGTTCATCTCAGTTTCCACTAAGAGATTGATATCCAAATACCAGCTGTAATCAACCGCTTGATTTTTACAGATTTAGTCCAAATGGCTGAGAGATTGCTATGCAGCCATATGTATCTTTTCCCTAATAGCTGCTAAGTACACTTATTTTTAAAGAAGAGGTTATTGTCGTTAATAAACTGTTGATACATCAATGTTTAATTCCCTTTGCCAGGAGGCAGCAGGGTAATGAGTCTGCGATTCATTTTAAACGATATCATGGCGTAGGGCAAACACGACTGTAATTATTCATTGCAGCCAGAGTCAGCTGTGGTCCATATCAACCCTGACAATCCCTTCAGTTTGAATATTTTTTGTAATGCTCTGTTTGTATACTTCAAATTTTGCTTTCAAACTGCAGTTACAGACAACGTGTTAGAACTGCAAGGTGTGTTGCAGTGGTAGTGAGATTTGAGGCTTCCTCCCTCCTTCTTGTGAGCATGAGGAGGTCTGATCCTGTGAGAAGGGCTTCCCGGGGCTTTTCCTGATGGCTGCTGGTGTATTCAGAAGCCAAAATTGTAAGTAAAATAATGCAAAGAAATGCAGATGGAAAGACACGACACTTGGCCAGGTTGGACTCCCATGGTCATTGCCAACTGCACTGCGTGATATGCAAGGGCTGTAAAATTTAGAGCAGGAGAAAACAGTTCCATTAGGTTTAGTATTTTTTTTCCTGCTTCACAATGCAGGGATTTACATAGTTTCCCACTCCATGTAACACCTTTCCTTGCTCTATGCTGAAGAACTAAATGGCTTAGAGGCAACTGAGACTACAGAACTCTTGGCCATAACTTTTAATGTCTGGGAGCAAAGCTGGTAAAGCAGGGAGCTTGTGTGTAGGTCTTTGTGAACACACCTCAGCAAACTGGAATGTACAGGGCAAACATAAAGGACCCGAATGATATTGGATGGGTTTTTCTTTATTTCCTCTCCATTTGCGTATGTTCAAGTTAAGTAAAGGACGGACCAAAGGATTTCCACCCCCCCTGCAGTAGCCTGATGAATTGTAAATTATGTTTGAAGCTTTATTCTGGCTCAGATGGGAGAGGAAGTTGATGTTTTCTAAAGGCCCATGTCATAGAAAAAAGAGAACAGACACCTTCTTATAGGATCTACTACCTGTCTGGGTTGAATATACGTTTTGGGGTAAACTATAAAAACATATTAAAATCTCTCTGCAAGTCCCACTTTGGCTTTACTGCGTAATGTGAACTGCTCAACTGATGATGGTGAGGCTGGGAGTGTTTGGGGTTCATTAAACCACTGTTATCAAAATATGGTGTAACTTTACCTCTATAACATTACATCTCGCTCTTTCTCTCCAGTCGAAAGCTTTTTAGGGACTAGAAAGTGTTTTCTTTATTTTTGAAAATCACTTAACACATTCAGGATTTAATTAGAAGTAAATAATAGTTATTAGAAGAAGGCAATCTCTCCCAAATGCTAGGGAAGTTTGGGATTAGCCTGAAATGTACCATTTAACACCATAGGCCATTCCACAGTGCTGAGCTGTGAACTGAAGTTTAGAAAAATAAACAAATTCCTCCTTATATGCTGAAGGCTCAACGCTGACCTAATGGCTCTGTGGCAAGGGAAGGTCATCCCAATAAATTCATATGAATTAGTCTGTGTTTATACGGAGGTGAGGAGATCTGCATGTTTGCCAGCAGTCTGAAGCAGACACAAAATTGTCCCCAGTAGTTTGGGGATGTTACTGAGAAAAGGCTTATTTAAAGATCTCATATGCTAGAAAGAGAAGGACCGAAAAGATTTGCTTTAATGAAATACGCTATCACTTTCAGTTTATACCAACCCAGCATGGAGAAAAACCTGACCTTCTAAGAGAACCAAGCCAAAGCAAGCCAAATTAATCTCAAGCAGATCCCATATAATGTGGTGAATCCTATTGAATGACGGAGTCCTGATGGCCTGCATGAAACCCCTGGAGAATGCCAGCAGTAGCCCAAGTGTCCATTCTTCCAGGTTCACCATTGCTAATGCACACACACTGAGCACGCAGTGCTGGCGCTGGAAGACGGCAGGGTCTCTGAAGGCCCAGCCTGGAATCTTTAGCAAACCCCATGTGTCTTTCATTCATTTCAATAGGAAACGTCATGGGACTCGTGAGATTCCATTCATTTTTCCAAGCGGTTGTACTAAATGTGTCTGATTAAACACCGCACGCCGCACGATGCGTGCTCTGGAAAGAAAGTTTCCTCTTCACAGCAAACCACGCAATTTAATAACTCTCAGGAAATAGTTAAGAGAAGAGGATTAATTGGGGTATTCCTTATTGTGGGTAATATTAGCTTGTATTTTATGACTGGTGAAAAATGACACGCTGTAGAGTCATGTAAACATTGTGTGTTCAGTTCCTGTACACCAGTAAATAGCAGCTGAACCGGTACTATTAAATGTTCAATTTAAACACATACCCAGATACCTTTCCTCCTCTAAATCAACAGTTTCCCTCCAGAGTGATGTCAATAGACTGCTGCACATGGTACTTTCTTTTTTTTAATAATATCTTCATTTTAATGTGGATATTGCCTTTTCACCTGGGAGCAGGGCTCTATTGAAATTCTAATGGGAGAGCGTATTCTTTAACATGAGAATACCGAGGGCCCGCGTAGAAGCCGAGCAGAATGAGAGATAGAGCATTAACTGATTTTTCTCCCTCCAGAAGAGGGGCCTATGTGGGTCAGGCTTGCAGGGTTTTTCCCTTCTTATTTGCCTTCAGTTTCATAGCAACAATAATTTTAAACTTTATATTCAGCGGAGGAAAAAGGAATCCAAATGCACCTGAATTACTGTACTGTACGAGGGAATTTAATTAAGAATATACACATTAGAATTTCAGTGGGAGCGCCTATTTAATGTTACTTTATTAAGCCTTCTATCAAACCCTTTTTTATGTATATCAGTTGATATACAATTAATCTGCTCTCTTGTGAGAAAAAAATAGCACCTGAGGTGGATGAAAAGTGTCAGATTATAATAATTATAAGCAGCTGTTCACTTGGAATCACCTCTGGCCTACATGGGGGATGCTGTGAGCTACCACTTCTCACAACAGACCACCTCATTAGACTTGACCTTCCCAGCTGGGTATTTCATTTGTGTTTTTTTAATGGGTTTGTATACTGCAAATCACAGCCCCTCACCAAGGCTGGCTCTTTGTTGCTGTAACAAAAGGGAGTAATGCAACTTCACAAAAACACGCTGCTACTGTGTATGCCGGCGCAATGCCGCTGGTGAAATAGGTGACTCCCTAGGATGGGACCGGGAATGCAGAGTGCATCATCGCTGGCTTGCTTGGGGTAAATGCATTCATGCAGATCTGTTCTGCTCCAAGTGTTAAAAGAGAAATGTTTGTGCAGTTCTTCTTGCAGCGATGTTTGGCATCCCAAAGTCCAGTGTCAAACAGCACTGAGGTGCTCAAGACTGGAAACTGCATGGAATCATAGAATCACAGAGTCATAGAATGGTTTGTGTTGGAAGGGACCTTAAAGCTCATCCAGCTCCAACCCCTGCTACGGGCAGGGACCCCTTCCACTGGAGCAGCTTGCTCCAAGCCCCTGTGTCCAACCTGGCCTTGAGCACTGCCAGGGATGGGGCAGCCATAGCTTCTCTGGGCACCCTGTGCCAGCGCCTCAGCACCCTCACAGGGAAGAGCTTCTGCCTTCTATCCAACCTAAATCTCCCCTGTTTCAGTCTGAACCCATTCCCCCTTGTCCTATTGCTTCCATCCCTGATGAAGAGTCCCTCTCCATCATCCTTGTAGGTCCCCTTCAGATACTGGTCTCCACACAGCTTTTCTTCCCCAGGCTGAACATCCCAAATTTTCTTAGCCTTTCTTCATATGGGATAAAACCACACATCTGTGGACCAAACTAGAGACTAAATCAAGAGATATTTTATCTGTGTGTGGGTTTGTGAGTGTGCCTGTGTTACCATGTGTAAATGTATACAGAGATACATCATTCCCACCGATTTCATGCACCATATATATGTGCACATGTACATACAAAATTAAGAGATTAAAAAAGCTTCTGAACAATATATCTGGTTTCTTTTCCCCTTCCATTTATGTTTGTAATAAACTCACTCTCATACAATTAGCCTCAATTGTTTTTATATCTTCTGAGGCAATAATATAGGCAGCCTGGGGAATACAGTAGTAATCCGTATACCTGTGTTCATTTACCCAAATCACTATGGTTACAGCCAGGGCAAATTGTTTACTGTGAGAATCTTTGGAGCCCCTTTCCAGATACTAATGACCTTTCTGTTCATCCAATAACATCAACAAACCAGGGAGGCTGCCCACACCATTAAAGCCAATTGCCTCTCAAGTTACTGAGGGAGTTGTGCTTTTCCTCATTTATTTTCTCTCATCTGATGTAACTCACATGCCACTTTCTTGTCTTTAAAGAAGGGGAAAAACTGTGGATTATTGATTTGCTTCTGAACAGAAGACCAACCTAAAAGCCCCAATGAATTGTCACTCATTATTGAAATTACTGAACACTAATTAAACTGGCAGCTCAAATCCCAGCAGGCCACACTCATCTGAAGCTGAAATTCAGACACTTGGACAGTGGAAAAGAGAAAGCGTTAGCAACCACCAGGATTGTAATAAGCTTTGCATTAATTTTTGTTTCTTAAAGGCACATGCAAGGTTTGTCACAGGACAGACAACATGCTACCTGGACTGAGCTTAGACTTGCAAGGCTTTTTCTCCTGGTTTTCTTCCAGGATATATCATTTCAAATGGGAATCCTACAGTTCCCAGACAGTGCTCCCTTCCTGGTCTGACAAACCACAGCACAGCACTGCAGCGCTGTAATGTAATGCAAAGACTGACTCTGGCGATGCTGGCAGAGGAAAGGGTCAAGGATTTAAACTAGTCTGCTGAGAGGAAACTGAGTCAGAAAATACACACAGCCACCGGCCTGTGGCACTGCCTGAGCTTCTTGAGCAATAATAAATGCTAAAGATCATCTAGAATTCATAGAGCCCAATTTATAAAGAAACATCTTTGGCCCATTTTCACAGGATGTTCAAACTACATATTAATTATGCATGCCCATGGTTAATCAACCTCTTTCCTTTTTTTTCCTTCGCTGAGAAGTAACCCTTCATTTGTTCAGCTTCAAAGAGGGCAGAACAAGCAGTGAGAGGGCTGGGCTAAGCGTTCAATTTTCACTCTATTTATCAACAGGACTTTGTGGTGATGTGGTAGTGAGGGAAGTGAAGGAAAGACCTGGCCTCAGTCATCCCATAGGTCTCTCTCAGCTTTATAGCTCATGCCGTATAATAAAGGGCAGGGTAAAAACCAACCCCAGGCACTTAATGAGAAATGCTGGATCTTGGATAGTTATATCTGCTTCTTTAGAATTGTGGCTTCTGCTGTTAGAGGGACATACACATATTCAGCACTGCATATAGAGTGCCCTTTATAAATATGGTTTGCCATGTATGTTCATCTAGTGCCAGAATTGGTTTGGAAGAAATTGCAAAACAATTTTCACTCTTCTCTCTATATACACATTCCTACTAAATTTCCCAGCAGATGGTCCTTGGGACACGACTGGCAGAAGGTTTTCGAGTGAAAGCTGGAGAGAGAAATCTTTTAGGCAAATATCACTCTAGATGAAACACTTTGCACGTTTCCGAGCGGAACAGGGCCCTTTTCCATCTGACAGTCACAAAAATTGAATCTTGCTGCTTACACTGGAGGCTGGAATTGGTTTACAGGTTTTGTGGGGAGTAGATCTGCATGATGTGGGCACCGTGAGGTCCTTCCAGCAGTGGAGTGGTTTGGGGAAGTTTAAATAAAATTATTAATTATTTAATTCTTCTGATGAAAAATTAATTGGGCTTTAGAACAAAAGAACATGTAAATATGACCCTTCCACATTTAGGTGTGGAAACTAAGCTGTGTGGGGTGACTTAGGAAAGAAGGCAATGAAGATGCAAATGTCCATTATATTCTGCTTAACCTGTTAGCTTATAGTATCCCTTCTGCTACTGAGTTCATCCTATCTCAACACCATGAAACCTAAGGGGAAAGAATCAGCAGTTGTCTTAATATGGGAAACTCCTAGATGGGATATGCTGTCCGCTTGATTTTTGCTGCCATGGAAGGCCCCCAGTTAATGCAAAACAAAACCAGCCCATTTACAAAAGGATGCCTTGGCCAAACCTGGGATTTTAAATCTGGATTTTTTAAGTCTGGATAAGTGGGTTTTTAATGAAAAACCTTCAGCCTATCTATAGGCTTGCCCCATGAGAACCTGTAAGTTTCAGTGTCACTTGGACAAGGAAGTGGGTTGGGATGGTTATGGATAGCGAAGCACAGCAGAACCATGCAGACATATCACTGCTTCCTCTGGACCCAATCCTGCAAGGTGTTACTTGCTAAAATGCCTGGATCACGACTTCATTTTGAACACATGAAATGTGTTCAGATATGTTTAAATACATGCCCAGGTACATATTTAAAGCTCTGAGCCAAACCAAGCCGTATATAGGGAACAGGAGGGACCTGTTCTTGGGGCAGCTTCTTGCAGCAAAAGGAGCCAAATAACAAATGCATATTCAACAGCTTCCAAAGCCTGACCAAGTCATTAGAAGAGCTCACCCGGTATATATTCTTATTGCTGAGATGAATTTCAGCTTCTGCAGTGGCATACAGACACAGAGGTGTATGCTTACAATGGCTGTGCCGTGGCTGTTAAGTGCTACTTAATTGTATTTGTATTTGGAGGGGGAGAAGTTTAACAAGACTGCTACCAATAAACAGCACAATATTTCCAGGTGTCTCTTCTGCAAGTCACGGTCAAGAGGAAAATAATTTCCATATGCTGACCTTGTGCCTTGATTTTTACAGGGGTCAGAGGGATATTTATTCCCCAGAGAAATGCTTAGTTTTCCTAAAAAACAAAAATCCATGCCCCATATCTGCTCCAAACCTTGGATTTAAATCAAGAATCAGTTATTTCGTTCTTCTCTAAAGTAAAAATTAGGACAAACTAGTATTTATTTGGTTTAGGATATCCTCTGTAGCTTTACAATAAACGGTTAGAGCACAATGCAATCCTCCTCCATACACGAAGCATCTTTTTAATATGCCCTATCATGAAATTAATTGGACATTAAATAGCAGGAGAAAGACATATAATAAAACCTGCAGTTATCACAGTTCCCAGTGTGACAATACCCAAAGGTTTGAAGGTTTAGTTAAGCTCCAAAAGTTTAAATACTTTTCCAAACCTCGTTGGGCTAGAAATGAGCAGGCTTTCTCAACAGGATTCCCAGTATTCCTGGGTTTGGCCGTGGCTACGCAGACTGTCAGAACAGCCTTTGTTACAAACCTCCACTAATCCCACTTGTGTCAAAAATGAGGAAATGCAGTGCTTGTGCACCAGCAGCACAGAGAGGAAAGTTAATCATTTGGACTTTTCAGGGAAAAAAAGGGGGGTTTGGAATTATTCCTATCCAAAATGTACCCTGTCCTGATTAGACTTCAGAAGGAAAAGATTAAGCAGTCGGTTTTGTGTCGGTATTTGAGAAACTAGGAAAGCTCTGTCCAAAGCTTAGGCATGCCAGCTGTGACTGAGCACTTGAAAATCTGGAGCGGAAAGTGTCGTTTTCACTAAGAATCAAAGCTTCTTAAGTTCATCTGTTTTTCGAGACTCTTTGGACTGCTCTAATTGGGTTCCTGTATGTGCAAGCCAAGCGAGTCCAAAGTGCAACAGGATACTGAAATGATATCAGAGGCCTTTTGGAAATTAGAGCTAGATGCCCTCATTTCCTTACAGAACCCATGCCCTAGTCACCCTGTGTCTTCCAGAAATCTATGTTGTGCTGGACACAAGCAGTGTTCTGGGGGGGGGTTCAACCATGCGGGATGGTTGGAGGGCAACAAGTGCAGCACATGGAGAAGAATCAGCACCTACAGCTCCAAGAAAACCAAAAATCCCAGGGGAAGATGCTCTGTTTAGAAAACTCCAAACCTTTATTTTATTTTTAACAAAATCACAGGTTTTGAAAATCAGGTAGATGCTTAAAATAGTTGTAAACTTAATCTCCGACAGAAAGCTCTTCAGATGGAAAAAACCCACCCAACCTTTATATTACCCTGTGAAGGTTTTGCTTCTGGGTCTTCCAGAGATTTACAAACCTTTCTGTAACACAGGACACAGAGACCAGGCTGGGAGCGAAACCCTTCCGTTGAGAGCATGGCAGTTGTGCAGCACTATGGCTCTTCCCTGACTTTATATTTGACTTCCTGTGAGAATAAAACAGATCGAATGTACTGAGTTTGGGAATGAAGGGGTAAACATCTTAATTAACTGCCCAGAGAGCACTGTTCCTAGTTGGGTTGGCAGCATGTCTTTTCCAATGGGCATTTTGTGGTCCAGAGGAAGAGAATGAAGTATGGCAAAGAAAACTTTTCAGGTCCCATACTTTAGAGCTGATAGCAGGTGATAGAGCAACCTCATCAAATTTTTCTTGTTCTTATATTTCAGGGAACGCTGGGTTTTTTTCCCCTCTCAGAACAGAAATCAGAGCATAACATTGCATTTTCTGATTCACGGTCCCGCTGAAAGCATCATGTGGGTAGGCAGAAGCCTAGTGAGGCTGTAATACTTGGGACTGAATGCTAACCAGACACAGAATGTAAAGTGTAATCTAATAGCAATGATCCATCAGAAGGCTAAGCTGGCTGCGGTGACAAAGACAACTGAAGTTAAAGACCAAATAAGAAAGCTTTGGAAGAGTATCAAGATTGCTCTTGATGTTTGCATTTCTTTTTTTGGGAGGAATGTATATGTATTTAGCTTGTTTCAGATGTTTTGATTCCTCTCAGCTGATCTTTTCCAGTGCCTTTTTCTAGACAAGAGATGTCAGGCAAGGACCACCTCAAAAAGTAGCACAGTATTGACTCCAAGGTCCTGATGTTAAATGAAGGAGAACCTCCTATTCCAGCTGAATAGAAAGCGACTGCCAAGCACTTGCCAATTCGGGAGCAGAATTTAGAAGATTGATTTTAAAATGCTCCTCCAGCTACTTCTTGAGACTGGTTTGGTTTGAGCCTGAAGAGGCAGTTATTTAAGCACTTGAAAGAGACTAAAGGCTCAAGTCTAATCTCAAATACTCTAATGTATATCACCAGGTATCTCAAAAAATCCATGATTGTACTTGCACATGCATGCCCAGGAGTATATTTTCCAAGACACTCAGAGATGCAAACCCACGGATTGGAGATTAGAAATGAGCTGCAACTGTTGAACTCATTTATGTTTCTTCAAAAAATCTGCATCACGACCTCCCGAAACAGTATAATCGTTTGATTCCAGTGTTGTGGAGAACACTGAATTCCTAAACGTTTGGTGAATCACATGCATGTTAATTCTTAAAAACAGCAGCTTCATTTGTTATTACAATTGATTGATTTTGCTTTGGTTCTACAAATACACATTGGAGCTTAGCAATTTAAGGCATCTGCGAGATCTTATAGGACTGCACTGTAAAATTTGACCAGCATTTGTTAGTGAAGGCAAACACCAGTCTAAAAGGAAAGGTAGATATTTGTTAGCTGAGTGTAGTTTCTCTACACATTTCCCATGGTCCCCATGTACCCTTGCTTCTGTTAAAGTTAAAATATAAGGCAAAAGTCTTAGTCTGGTTAATACTAGACTTGAATTTTGGATCATCTGGACATAAAAACAAAGGCTTTTCCAGCTTGGAGTGATGAATGGACTTTGCTCTTTAGGAACTAGAAGCAAATTTGTCTCACTTGTGTCATAAGCGGGTTCCAAATAAAGTTTCCAGAATGCCCATGCAGATCTAATTTAATCAGTTCTTGTGCTATTGCACTATGTAAAGAGAAGAAGTCAGACAACCCACAACTGAAATTCATTCTTCCTCCCAATGCATCTGAAAAAACACCGACTTTTCAGGGCCCTACAGAGGCTGGATACCCTTTGGTCAACAACAGCTTGTGTCTTGTGATGCGGGGCTGTGCCCTGCCAAGCACTAACAACATCAAACCTTTTGGCACATGTCCTGTCCCTCTGCAAGGGCTGGGGCAGGAGGGGATGCTCACCCATAACAGGCACCACCTGAGCTCCTTCCTGTGCCCTTGCACAGTCTTTAGATGGGAAAATTGGGATTCTTGGCAAAATCATCCAGAGCAAGTCTTGTTCTCAATAAGCTTGAAAAATGGGCTGTGAGGACTGTTCCACCCAGGCAAAAGGTGATTTTCAAGGACAGCATTGCTATTAGTAAACTGGGTTTCTCCATCTTTGAGCATATTTGGGTGTCTAATATTGTATTTTTTTAGCACCTAGCATGCAGTGGGAGCCTCACAAACTCAGAAGTGAAGGTTTTCACCCTTTAAAAGACGTGGCTGTCATGACCAACAAGCGGTAATAGGGAAAATAAAAAGGGAAAGAAGATCAGATGTTGCAGCCACAGGACTGTGTGCTTTTTCACAGCATTATTTCTGCACTTGGGGGCGGGGGGGAGCTTGGTTGCCTGTTGCTTGGTTTCACCGTTTGCTTGTCTTTAACCTGGTTTCCAAGTGAAATGAGGCTTGAACAATTGCACGCTCTGTAGGAGCATCTGTTGGTCTGTCAGTCGTCCCAGGAACCTTTTTAACCTGTCACACAATTTCAACCGAATTTCACAGAAGACATCAAATCGCTGGGACTTCTTCCCATGGTTGCAGGTATTCTGTAGGATGATTAAACCTTTTGGAGATACTCTGAATAACACAAGTGCTTTTCCTCTTCCCTCTGTAGCCCACTGCTATGGCAGCAGTTGGCCTGAGGACAGAAAGCACCCATAGTACAAGCACGGAGGCACCTTCTAGGTTTCTTATCACTTGGTTCAGTGCCTCAGGCTTGACATTGAAGCAGATTTGCAAAGAATCAAATAGCTGAATATTGTTTTGCCAACCCATCTCAATGCTTTGCCCAATTTACATAATAAAGACACTTGTGGTAACATCCTGCCCATGTTTCCAGGTAGGCAGCAGATTTATCAGGAGCTTAGGAAGAGTGATTCATCCCCTATCCCGGGGGGGAAGGTAGCTTTCTGAATTTTGTCAGGACACAACACAACAGAGGGGATAATATGCTTGTCGGTCCTCTTAGAAACCTTGCATGTTGCCAAGCTGAACACGTTGTGGGAGTATTCTTGATTCTTGTGTTTCTTGCTTGGTTGATGCAACCCAGAGTTTATATTTCCAGAACCTCTTTATCATTCATGGTCCAATCTGGATTAATAGCTCAACACCCTCCTTGTCTGACAAGCACTTTGCAAAGTAGACCCACAATGAGAATTACTAGATTTTGGGGCTGAATTTGGAGGACAAGATCTCCTAGTTTGCTATGAAATATGGAGTTTGAAGTTTAAAAAACCCAACTGATTTATTCCATTGTCCAGTACACAAATTTGCCTTACCCTTTGACTCTGCTGTTATGAGTGATGGAAGAGTTTGCTTTTACTCTTATATATGATGTTTCCCACACCTTTGGTGATTCCTTTTGTTGGACAGGGGTGACCATTGATTTCCCAGTGATGCTTTGCCAAGGGATTTTTATCCATACCTAATAAGATGTTACATTTTGTTTGGCTATGAAGCAGTGCATCAGAAGTAGCTGCCTACAAAACTCTAGTGAATATGACAGCTGGGACCTACAAATGCCAGTAAGCAGCTGGGGACAAAAAGTTTGGGGCAGTTTGGGCATGTAACCGAAAAGAATGGTTTTCTGAAATCCTTGAGTATCTGTCTTTCCCAGTAACAATTTCTACTACTTTAACTTAGAGCTCATTCCAGTCTTCCTCTTCATTACTCTCACCCCCTTAAGAGTTTCTTACTGATCACAGAACATGAAAATTTGAGGCAAACTCATGCTGTCAATAGAGGAAATGTCAGACTTAGGTGAATGCGCAGTTACGTGGATACTGTTCAGTCTGTCCTGCCTCAGCTCTTTTAGGTGGTCGGAACAGTTTGAATTCCTACTTCTCCAACCCCTCCTCTTTTTCTTCCTCATTTAGTTCCAGTGAGCTGAGTGAGGACAAGCAGCACCGCTGAATCAGAGGGTCTCCCATGCCTCCAGCAACAGCAAATGTGTCTGTGCCTCTGTGATTTATTGCAGCATCAGTGTTTGTGTCGCTATTTTTAGGGGGGTTGTAACTATTTAAACCCCCCATTTTCATACAGCTTGGTCATAAAAATTCACTCCAGGTTGGAGACATTCTCAGCAAAGGAATAGTTTCAAGGAGCAGCGGAAAAAAAATCTCTCGATGTTTTCGGAGGTTTTATGTAATTCTGCTGCAGGGTTTCTGAATTGTACATTTTTGGCTTGTGTGGTTTCCCATGAAGGTCACATAAAAAGGGATTTTAACAGTAAAAAAATAAGGTCAGGAAAAAATCAGAAAACATACAAAGATGGAAGATGCCTGTAAAGATGTACTTAATAATAATACGAATGTTCCCAGATGTTAGCAGGATATTCTGATTACGGTATTTCTCTGGAAATTTGCATTTTGCCTTGTGTTTCAGAACCAGCAAAATAAAGCGACAGAGCCCAAATTCAGAGCTGTCTGAAATCTGTATAAAACCCTTGTAAGTGCCTTTTCCAGGACATATTTCTGCATTATGGTACAGTTTGACCTGGGAATGGTCTTCAGACTGCAAAGCCTCCCTCTAGTCAGATAGATAACGCCATAGGGTTACATTAGACCTTAGTCTTTGAGAGAGATGTAGCACTCCATCTGTTTCCCAAATTAACCAAGAGCCAGATGAAATTCAATCCTTTGTGGCTTTTCTTATCTTGTGGGGATAATAGGCATGGTTCAATACATCCCATTTTATGCTGATTCAGATTCTTGAGTGAGGCTGGGAAGGGAAATAGAGACAATTTCAACCAACCTGCTGCCTTTGCTCACCTCTTCCCTTGTCACCTAAATAAGAGCAGTTGGTAGAAAATCAGTTTTGTCACTACCTTATAAGACAAGGTGCTAAAATACTTTATAGATATGTGACATAGCTCATAGTGTGATCATCGTGTATTTAAAAGTACATAACGACATTGAATTAAATGCTGCCTGCGCACACAAAATTTGGAGTGATATCCAGCCTTCCTTCTGCTCCCAGCACCACCCTACTGACATCACCCACACAACAGAAGATCTTCGAATGGAAGTGTTTCATAGTAATGAAGACTATATGGCAATATAAATAATATTATCATGTTCATAATTTACTCTGTTTATGTGATGATATTAATAATGCTAACATGCTAATATTAAGTTTAATAATAATTAATAATATATGATAATATTATTTATCAGCTGTAAGGTGTTTACCATCTGTGCTGAAAGAGCACCAAAGTTGGGTTTGAAAAATCATCCTGCCTCACTTTTCCAGGCTTTGTCTCATAAAAAGAATTCCTCTTCATTTCCACTGTCAGGAAAGAACCAGAAACCACCATATTTTGAGCAAAAATCCAATGGAAAATGTAGTTTAAAAATAAAGTCTCAACCAAATGTTTTCCCTGTAGAAACAAGGGACTCTGCAAAGTTATAACTTCGCTGCTGGAGAGGCACTGGAATCGGTTGCCCAGGGAGGTTGCGAGTGCTCCATCCCTGGCAGTGTTCAAGGCCAGGTTGGATGAAGCCTTGTGTGGGATGGTTTAGTGTGAGGTGTCCCTGCCCATGGCAGGGGGGTTGGAACTGGATGATCTTGAGGTCCTTTCCAACCCTAACTATTCTATGATTCTATGATTCTGGTCAGGTCACTGTGCAGAGACAGGTTAAACAGTCCATTCACCTATTCCACCAGCCATCACTTTGTATGGATTCATCACCTTAAAGATTGTCACATGTGTGGTTTAAGTCCACATTACAATATGCATGTCCATCTGGTTGACTTTGTGCAAGCTTTTGCATCCCATAGAGGGGCAGCCACCGAGCTTCACACTGTGCAGCCTGGTTGGGAGCAAAATCCCCCCTAACATGGGTGTCGAATCAGGGGTAACGTGCTCTGCACAAGTACTTTATGTAGCATGAGTGATTGTAAAGGGAGGAAAGCCACGTAGAATCCAGGCAGTTCAAGATAACAAGACAAATCCCACCCTGAGGTATTTTGTTTATAAACTGTCCAAAAGCTTACTGTGAGAAAGGAGCAAGTTAAATATTTACTGGGATAACAACAATATTTGCAGTGACAGAAAACAAAACCAAAAGGCACTCAGTTTTCACAGCATAAGGCGGTATAAGATTGACAGGAATGAGGAAAATAACGTAATTCTGGTTTTGCTCACTTCAGAGTTTGCAAATGATGCAGGTTACTATCGAGGGCTCAACACTGTGTAA